>NC_053393.1:244032488-244131194 GCF_905171765.1 Bufo bufo | reverse complement strand
GCAAATTTGGGAATGGTTTTTCAACCCAGAAAAAAAAGTATGCTTTTACGGTCACTACAAATAACTTGACCAGCTAAAACAGTACAGATTTGGTTAAATAGAGATGTGAGGCCTGTTTTTTTTTGCGCTGTGTGACAGGTATAGGTTTAATCACAGAATCCGATTTTTATCAGCATGCTAGCGTGTGTCTTAGGTTTTTCTGAATGATACTATCACTAGCTTCAATGTAAGATATTCTTTTTGGGAAAGATTTCAAGTAGGCCTCAAATACCAGAAACTAGTTATTTTGAGAATGGCAAATTTGGGAATGGTTTTTCAACCCAGAAAAAAAAGTGTGCTTTTACGGTCACTACAAATAACTTGACCAGCTAAAACAGTACAGATTTGGTTAAATAGAGATGTGAGGCCTGTTTTTTTTTTGCGCTGTGTGACAGGTATAGGTTTAATCACAGAATCAGACTTCTATCAGCACGCTAGCGTGTGTCTTAGGTTTTTCTGAATGACACTATCACTAGCTTCGATGTAAGATATTCTTTTTGGGATAGATTTCAAGTAGGCCTCAAATACCAGAAACTAGTTATTTTGAGAATGGCAAATTTGGGAATGGTTTTTCAACCCAGAAAAAAAAGTATGCTTTTACGGTCACTACAAATAACTTGACCAGCTAAAACAGTACAGATTTGGTTAAATAGAGATGTGAGGCCTGTTTTTTTTTTGCGCTGTGTGACAGGTATAGGTTTAATCACAGAATCAGACTTCTATCAGCACGCTAGCGTGTGTCTTAGGTTTTTCTGAATGACACTATCACTAGCTTCAATGTAAGATATTCTTTTTGGGATAGATTTCAAGTAGGCCTCAAATACCAGAAACTAGTTATTTTGAGAATGGCAAATTTGGGAATGGTTTTTCAACCCAGAAAAAAAAGTGTGCTTTTGCGGTCACTACAAATAACTTGACCAGCTAAAACAGTACAGATTTGGTTAAATAGAGATGTGAGGCCTGTTTTTTTTTTTGCGCTGTGTGACAGGTATAGGTTTAATCACAGAATCAGATTTCTATCAGCACGCTATCATGTGTCTTAGGTTTTTCTGAATGACACTATCACTAGATTCAATGTAAGATATTCTTTTTGGGATAGATTTCAAGTAGGCCTCAAATACCAGAAACTAGTTATTTTGAGAATGGCAAATTTGGGAATGGTTTTTCAACCCAGAAAAAAAAGTGTGCTTTTGCGGTCACTACAAATAACTTGACCAGCTAAAACAGTACAGATTTGGTTAAATAGAGATGTGAGGCCTGTTTTTTTTTGCGCTGTGTGACAGGTATAGGTTTAATCACAGAATCAGATTTCTATCAGCACGCTAGCGTGTGTCTTAGGTTTTTCTGAATGACACTATCAGTACCTTCAATGTAAGATATTCTTTTTGGGATAGATTTCAAGTAGGCCTCAAATACCAGAAACTAGTTATTTTGAGAATGGCAAATTTGGGAATGGTTTTTCAACCCAGAAAAAAAAGTGTGCTTTTACGGTCACTACAAATAACTTGACCAGCTAAAACATTACAGATTTGGTTAAATAGAGATGTGAGGCCTGTTTTTTTTTGCGCTGTGTGACAGGTATAGGTTTAATCACTGAATCAGATTTCTATCAGCACGCTAGCGTGTGTCTTAGGTTTTTCTGAATGACACTATCACTAGCTTCAATGTAAGATATTCTTTTTGGGATAGATTTCAAGTAGGCCTCAAATACCAGAAACTAGTTATTTTGAGAATGGCAAATTTGGGAATGGTTTTTCAACCCAGAAAAAAAAGTGTGCTTTTACGGTCACTACAAATAACTTGACCAGCTAAAACAGTACAGATTTGGTTAAATAGAGATGTGAGGCCTGTTTTTTTTTGCGCTGTGTGACAGGTATAGGTTTAATCACAGAATCAGATTTCTATCAGCATGCTAGCGTGTGTCTTAGGTTTTTCTGAATGACACTATCACTAGCTTCAATGTAAGATATTCTTTTTGGGATAGATTTCAAGTAGGCCTCAAATACCAGAAACTAGTTATTTTGAGAATGGCAAATTTGGGAATGGTTTTTCAACCCAGAAAAAAAAAGTGTGCTTTTACGGTCACTACAAATAACTTGACCAGCTAAAACAGTACAGATTTGGTTAAATAGAGATGTGAGGCCTGTTTTTTTTTTGCGCTGTGTGACAGGTATAGGTTTAATCACAGAATCAGACTTCTATCAGCACGCTAGCGTGTGTCTTAGGTTTTTCTGAATGACACTATCACTAGCTTCAATGTAAGATATTCTTTTTGGGATAGATTTCAAGTAGGCCTCAAATACCAGAAACTAGTTATTTTGAGAATGGCAAATTTGGGAATGGTTTTTCAACCCAGAAAAAAAAGTGTGCTTTTGCGGTCACTACAAATAACTTGACCAGCTAAAACAGTACAGATTTGGTTAAAGGGTTTCTATCACTTCATATGACATAATTAGCTGGCAGACACTAGCGATCTGCTAGTGTCTGCTCTGGCCAACCATCCTACTATAATCACTTGTGGGGCAGCGGTTTTGCTAAAAAACTAACTTTTATAAATATGCTAATGAGCCTCTAGGTGCTATGTGGGCGTCATTAGCACCTAGAGGCTCCGTCTACCTTCATACACAGCGGCCGCCCAGCACGTCCCTCCAGCCCGCCCATGTCCTCCTCCGTGTGACGCAGCGCCGAATTCTCGCGCATGCGCCGTGCGCGGCTGTATTCGGCGCATTAGAGATGTCTGAGCTCGGAGCGGTCAGACATTCAATGCGCATGCGCGGCTGTATTCGGCGCATGCGCATTGAATGTCTGACCGCTCCGAGCTCAGACATCTCTAATGCGCCAAATACAGCCGCGCACGGCGCATGCGCGAGAATTCGGCGCTGCGTCACACGGAGGAGGACATGGGCGGGCTGGAGGGACGTGCTGGGCGGCCGCTGTGTATGAAGGTAGACGGAGCCTCTAGGTGCTAATGACGCCCACATAGCACCTAGAGGCTCATTAGCATATTTATAAAAGTTAGTTTTTTAGCAAAACCGCTGCCCCACAAGTGATTATAGTAGGATGGTTGGCCAGAGCAGACACTAGCAGATCGCTAGTGTCTGCCAGCTAATTATGTCATATGAAGTGATAGAAACCCTTTAAATAGAGATGTGAGGCCTGTTTTTTTTTTGCGCTGTGTGACAGGTATAGGTTTAATCACAGAATCAGATTTCTATCAGCACGCTATCATGTGTCTTAGGTTTTTCTGAATGACACTATCACTAGATTCAATGTAAGATATTCTTTTTGGGATAGATTTCAAGTAGGCCTCAAATACCAGAAACTAGTTATTTTGAGAATGGCAAATTTGGGAATGGTTTTTCAACCCAGAAAAAAAAGTGTGCTTTTACGGTCACTACAAATAACTTGACCAGCTAAAACAGTACAGATTTGGTTAAATAGAGATGTGAGGCCTGTTTTTTTTTTGCGCTGTGTGACAGGTATAGGTTTAATCACAGAATCAGACTTCTATCAGCACGCTAGCGTGTGTCTTAGGTTTTTCTGAATGACACTATCACTAGCTTCAATGTAAGATATTCTTTTTGGGATAGATTTCAAGTAGGCCTCAAATACCAGAAACTAGTTATTTTGAGAATGGCAAATTTGGGAATGGTTTTTCAACCCAGAAAAAAAAGTGTGCTTTTGCGGTCACTACAAATAACTTGACCAGCTAAAACAGTACAGATTTGGTTAAATAGAGATGTGAGGCCTGTTTTTTTTTTTGCGCTGTGTGACAGGTATAGGTTTAATCACAGAATCAGATTTCTATCAGCACGCTATCATGTGTCTTAGGTTTTTCTGAATGACACTATCACTAGATTCAATGTAAGATATTCTTTTTGGGATAGATTTCAAGTAGGCCTCAAATACCAGAAACTAGTTATTTTGAGAATGGCAAATTTGGGAATGGTTTTTCAACCCAGAAAAAAAAGTGTGCTTTTACGGTCACTACAAATAACTTGACCAGCTAAAACAGTACAGATTTGGTTAAATAGAGATGTGAGGCCTGTTTTTTTTTGCGCTGTGTGACAGGTATAGGTTTAATCACAGAATCAGATTTCTATCAGCACGCTAGCGTGTGTCTTAGGTTTTTCTGAATGACACTATCAGTACCTTCAATGTAAGATATTCTTTTTGGGATAGATTTCAAGTAGGCCTCAAATACCAGAAACTAGTTATTTTGAGAATGGCAAATTTGGGAATGGTTTTTCAACCCAGAAAAAAAAGTGTGCTTTTACGGTCACTACAAATAACTTGACCAGCTAAAACATTACAGATTTGGTTAAATAGAGATGTGAGGCCTGTTTTTTTTTGCGCTGTGTGACAGGTATAGGTTTAATCACAGAATCAGATTTCTATCAGCATGCTAGCGTGTGTCTTAGGTTTTTCTGAATGACACTATCACTAGCTTCAATGTAAGATATTCTTTTTGGGATAGATTTCAAGTAGGCCTCAAATACCAGAAACTAGTTATTTTGAGAATGGCAAATTTGGGAATGGTTTTTCAACCCAGAAAAAAAAAGTGTGCTTTTACGGTCACTACAAATAACTTGACCAGCTAAAACAGTACAGATTTGGTTAAATAGAGATGTGAGGCCTGTTTTTTTTTGCGCTGTGTGACAGGTATAGGTTTAATCACAGAATCAGATTTCTATCAGCACGCTAGCGTGTGTCATAGGTTTTTCTGAATGACACTATCACTAGCTTCAATGTAAGATATTCTTTTTGGGATAGATTTCAAGTAGGCCTCAAATACCAGAAACTAGTTATTTTGAGAATGGCAAATTTGGGAATGGTTTTTCAACCCAGAAAAAAAAGTGTGCTTTTACGGTCACTACAAATAACTTGACCAGCTAAAACTGTGCAGATTTGGTTGAATAGAAATGTCAGGTCTATTTTTTAGGCGCTGGGTGACAGGGTCAAATTGCCCCTGATGTAATATATGGCCAAAAAATAACCACACTGTTGATGGTTAAATGCACTTGGGTGACACAGGCTCAGCCTGCACCAGATGTAGTATATGGCCAAAAAATAATCAGACTGTCGATGGTTAAATGCACTTCGGTGACACAGGCTCAGCCTGCAGCTGATGTAGTATATGGCCAAAAAATAACCAGACTGTTGATGGTTAAATGCACTTCGGTGACACAGGCTCAGCCTGCAGCTGATGTAGGATATAGCACAAAATAACCACACTATCGATGGTTAAATACACTTGGTGATAGCTTGTGCTGGCGCACCACAAGTCACAAAATGGCCACCGATCACCCCAGAAAAAAAGTGATCTAAAAACGCTCTGATCCACAGCTGCAGATTGATCACAGAATGAAGTCTTTTGGAGGAGTTAATCTGCCTAATCTCGCCCTAACGTCGCAGCTGCAACCTCTCCCTATACTGATCATAGCAGAGTGACGTGCGGCGCCACGTGACTCCAGCTTAAATAGAGGCTGGGTCACATGCTGCACTGGCCAATCACAGCCATGCCAATAGTAGGCATGGCTGTGATGGCCTCTTGGGGCAAGTAGTATGACGCTTGTTGATTGGCTGCTTTGCAGCCTTTCAAAAAGCGCCAAGAAAGCGCCGAACACCGAACCCGAACCCGGACTTTTACGAAAATGTTCGGGTTCGGGTCCGTGTCACGGACACCCCAAAATTCGGTACGAACCCGAACTATACAGTTCGGGTTCGCTCATCCCTACTGGTAACCCTTGCTTTGTAACTGGAAAAAAATTATTAAAATGGAAAATCTGCCAAAAAAGTGAAATTTAGAAATTGTATCTCTATTTTCCATTAATTCTTGTGTAACACCTAAAGGGTTAACAACGTTTGTAAAATCAGTTTTGAATACCTTGAGGGGTGTAGTTTATAGAATGGGGTCATTTTTGGGTGGTTTCTATTATGTAAGCCTCGCAAAGTGACTTCAGACCTGAACTGGTCCCTAAAAATTGGGTTTTTGAAAATTTCAGAAAAATTTTAAGATTTGCTTCTAAACTTCTAAGCATTGTAACATTCCCAAAAAATAAAATATCATTCCCAAAATTATCAAAACATGAAGTAGACATATGGGGAATGTAAAGTAGTAATTATTTTTGGAGGTATTACTATGTATTATAGAAGTAGAGAAATTGAAACTTGGAAATTTGCTATTGTTTAAAAAAAATTGGTAAATTTGGTAATTTTTTATTTTTTTTTAATAAAAAAAATAACTTCATTTTACCAGTGCCATGAAGTGCAATATGTGATGAAAAAAACAATCTCAGAATGGCCTGGATAAGTCAAAGCGTTTTAAAGTTATCAGCACTTAAAGTAACACTGGTCAGATTTGCAAAAAATGGCCAAGTCCTTAAGGTGAAATAGGGTTTAAAAAGGGGTTAATTATTATTATTTTTTTAGAAAAAATTAATTTGCGCCCTGCACTGTATGTTAAATACTGCAGTTATATTCTGGGTTAAAAAAAACACCCATTTTGTGCAAGACCCTACATCTGGGGCCTTTACTGTATTTGTCACAGTCAAATACAAGCTGTAAATACTGCAGTTATATTCTGGGTTTAAAAAAACACCTTTTTTGTGCAAGACCCTACATCTGGGGCCTTTGCTGCATTTCTGACAGTCCAATACAAGCGTTAGATACTTCTGTTATATTCTGGGGGGTTTTAAAACACCCATTTTCTGCAAGACACTACATCTGGGGCCTTTGTTGCATTTGGCACAGTCAAATAGAAGCTTTAAATACTGCAGTTATATTCTGGGTTTAAAAAAACACCTTTTTTGTGCAAGACCCTACATCTGGATCCTTTGCTGCATTTCTGACAGTCCAATACAAGCGTTAGATGCTGCTGTTATATTCAGGGTTTAAAAAAAACACCCATTTTGTGCAAGACCCTACATCTGGGGCCTTTGATGCATTTGGCACAGTCAAATACAAGCTTTAAATACTGCAGTTATATTCTGGGTTTAAAAAAACTCACATTTTGTGCAAGACCCTACATCTGGGGCCTTTGCTGCATTTCTGACAGTCCAATACAAGCGTTAGATACTTCTGTTATATTCTGGTTTTAAAAAAACACCCATTTTGTGCAGACCCTACATTAGAGATGTCCCGAACTATTCGCCGGCGAACATCGCTTGTTCGCCGCGGCGGATGAACATATGCGATGTTCGGTCCGCCCGCTATACGTCATCATTTAGCAAACTTTGACCCTGTACCTCACAGTCAGCAGACACATTCCAGCCAATTAGCAGCATACCCTCCCTCCCAGACCCTCCCACCTCCTATCAAAAAGCAAGGACAGCATCCATCTTAGATTCATTCGGAAGCTGCAGTGTTAGTGAGAGGAGGGACAGTGCAGCTGATGCTGATTTTAATAGGAAAATCGATAGTTAGGCCAGTGTATTCAGTGTCCACTCCAGTCCTCAAAGACTCATCTGATCTGCTGTAAGGACAGCGTCCTGACAGCACCCCAAAAGGCCTTTTTTAGGCTAGGTCATCAGTCTGCTTTTATTTTCTCTCTGTAATCTAATTGCAGTTTCCTGCAAGCGTGTGTGTCAGGCCTACAGCGTGTACTGTGCCCACTACAGCCAGTGCCTAGTGCCACCACTCATATCTGGTGTCACTGTAGCTTGCATTTAAAAAATAAAATAAAAATTTCACTGTAATCTAATTGCAGTTGCCTGCAAGCGTGTGTGTCAGGCTTACAGTGTGTACTGTGTCCAGTGCCACCACTCATATCTGGTGTCACAGTAGCTTGCATTTAAAAAATAAAAACAATTTTTTCACTGTAATCTAATTGCAGTTGCCTGCAAGCGTGTGTGTCAGGCCTACAGCGTGTACTGTGCCCACTACTGCCAGTGCCCAGTTGCACCACTCATATCTGGTGTCACAGTAGCTTGCACGCATAGTACAACTAATCGGAAAAAAAATGACAGGCAGAGGCAGCCCACCCCGCAGGGGCCGTCGTGGTGCTTTGATTTCCTTTGGCCCTAGAATAATGCCCAGTGTTCAGAGGCCACGTACGCTGAACTTGAAAAGTTCTGAGGACATGGTTGACTGGCTTACACAGGACACCCAATCTTCTACAGCTTCCGCTCGGAACCTTGGCGCACCATCCTCCTCCAGCTCAGCTTCGGGCACCTCTCAAGTTACCACTCGCCCGCCTGCCGCCACCACCAACACTAGCATCACAGCTGCTTCACTTGATCTGTCAGAGGAGTTATTTACACATCAGTTGGAAGAAATGAGTGATGCGCAACCATTATTGCCAGAGGATGTAGATAACAGGGATATGTCTCAATCAGGCAGCATTACACACATGGACGTACGGTGTGATGATGATGATGTACCCGCTGCTGCTTCCTTTGCTGAGTTGTCAGATACAAGTGAAGCGGTTGATGATGACTATGTGTCCGTGGATAGAGATGAGCGAACTTCTGTTTTAAGTTCGGCGTCTAAAGTTCGGCTTCCGGTTAGCGGAGGATCCCGATATGGATTCCGAATTCCGTTGTGGTCCGTGGTAGTGGAATCAATAATGGCCGATTATTGATTCCACTACCACGGACCACAACGGAATTCGGAATCCATATCGGGATCCTCCGCTAACCGGAAGCCGAACTTTAGACGCCGAACTTAAAACAGAAGTTCGCTCATCTCTATCCGTGGATGTCACGTGGGTGCCCGCTCGAAGAGAAGAAGAACAGGGGGAAAGTTCAGATTGGGAGACAGAGAGGAGGAGGAGACGAGTTGGAAGCAGGGGGAGTTCATCGCAAGGAGCTAGTGGCACAGTCAGACAGCATGCATCGGCACCCGGGGTCAGCCAAACAGCACGCCAATCAATGCATGCTGTTGCCACCACTAGAATGCCATCATTGCAAAGCTCAGCATTTTTTTTGTGTGTCTGCCTCTGGTAACAGCGATGCCATTTGCAACCTGTGCCAAAAGAAACTGAGTCGTGGGAAGTACAACACCCACCTAGGTACAACTGCTTTGCGAAGGCAAATGATCTCAAATCACAAACGCCTATGGGTTCAACACATGAGTACAAGCAGCACACAAACTCAAAGCCACCATCCTCTTCCTGGTCCAGCATCTTCAGCCACGTCAACCACTGCTGTCCTCTTTGCCCCCTCTCAACCATCCGCCACTCTGCCTCTCACCTTCAGCAGTTCCTGCTCATCTGCCCACAGTCAGGTGTCTGTCAAGGAAATGTTTGAGCGTAAGAAGCCAATGTCACAGAGTCACCCCCTTTCCCGGCGTCTGACAGCTGGCTTGTCGGAACTCTTAGCCCGCCAGCTTTTACCATACAAGCTGGTGGAGTCCGAGGCCTTCAAAAAATTTGTAGCTATTGGGACACCGCAGTGGAAGGTACCGGCCGAAATTTCTTTTCACAAAAGGCAATCCCCAACCTGTACTCTATTGTGGAAAAGGAAGTTGTGGCATGTCTGGCATACAGTGTTGGGGCAAGGTTCTATCTGACCACTGATACCTGGTCTGCAAAGCACGGTCAGGGCAGGTATATCACGTACACTGCTCATTGGGTAAACCTGCTGACGGCTGCCAAGCATGGAATGCGTGGCGCTTCAGAGGAATTGGTGACACTGCCACGACTTGCAGGGAAGCCTGCTGCCACCTCCTCTATTCCTCCTACTCCATCCTCTTTGCTAACCTCCTCGGCTGAGTCCTCTTCTGTTGCTGTGTCTTGCTCCACATCAACTGCACCCCCCAGCTCCACAGGGGCTATTCCACATCCCGGATACGACAGTGTCATGCCGTCTTGGGGTTGACTTGCCTGAAAGCAGAGAGTCACACCGGACCAGCACTCCTGTCCGCCCTGAACGCACAGGTGGATCAGTGGCTGACTCCGCACCAACTGTAGATCGGCAAAGTGGTGTGTGACAACGGAAGCAATTTGTTGGCGGCATTGAATTTGGGCAAGTTGATACATGTGCCGTGCATGGCACATGTGTTGAATCTTATCGTGCAACGCTTTGTGCATAAGTACCCAGGCTTACAAGACGTCCTCAAGCAGGCCAGGAAGGTGTGTGGCCATTTCAGGCGTTCCTACACGGCCATGGCGCACTTTTCAGATATTCAGCGGCGAAACAACATGCCAGTGAGGCGCTTGATTTGCGACAGCCCGACACATTGGAATTCAACACTCCTAATGTTCGACCGCCTGTTCCAACAAGAAAAAGCCGTCAACGAGTATTTGTATGACCGGGGTGGTAGGACAGCCTCTGCGGAGCTGGGTATTTTTTGCCACGTTACTGGACGCTCATGCGCAATGCCTATAGGCTCATGCGTCCTTTTGAGGAGGTGACAAACCTAGTCAGTCGCACCGAAGGCACCATCAGCGACATCATCCCATTTGTTTTCTTCCTGGAGCGTGCCCTGCGAAGAGTGCTGGATCAGGCCGTAGATGAGCGTGAAGAGGAAGAGTTGCGGTCACCATCACCACCAGAAACAGCCTTATCAGCATCGCTTGCTGGACCTGCGGCACGCTGGAAGAGGAGTCTGAGGAAGAGGAGTCAGAGGAGGAATGTGGCTTTGAGGAGGAGGAAGACAAACCACAGCAGGCATCCCAGGGTGCTCGTTGTCACCTATCTGGTACCCGTGGTGTTGTACGTGGCTAGGGGGAAGAACAGACCTTCAATGACATCAGTGAGGACGAGGAACGGGACATGAGTAGCTCGGCATCCAACCTTGTTCAAATGGGGTCTTTCATGCTGACATGCCTGTTGAGGGACCCTCGTATAAAAAGGCTGAAGGAGAACGACCTGTACTGGGTGGCCACGCTACTAGACCCCCGGTATAAGCAGAAAGTGCCTGAAATGTTACTGAATTACTGGAAGTCGGAAAGGATGCAGCAGTTCCAAAACAAGTTAAACAATATGCTTTTCACAGCGTATAAGGGTGATGTCACAGCACAACGGGAATCTAACAGGGGAAGAGGTGAAAGTAATCCTCCTACCACGACCACGCCGGCAAGGACAGGACGCTTTACAGACGTGTTGTTGATGGAGGACATGCAGAGCTTTTTAAGTCCTTCGCATCGCCACAGCTCTTCGGGGTCCACCCTCCGAGAACGACTTGACCGACAGGTAGCAGACTACCTCGCCTTAACTGCAGATATCGACACTCTGAGGAGCGATGTAACCCCTTGACTACTGGGTGTGCAGGCTTGACCTGTGGCCTGAGCTATCCCAATTTGCGATAGAACTACTGGCCTGCCCCGCTTCAAGTGTCCTGTCAGAAAAGACCTTCAGCGCAGCAGGAGGTATTGTCACTGAGAAGAGAAGACGCCTAGGTCAAAAAAGTCTAGATTACCTCACCTTTATTAAGATGAATGAGGCATGGATCCCGAAGGGACTGACAGTGGGGGATGCTTTTGACTAAAAAAGGCCTGATGAGATGCCTTGGGCTATAAAATGGTCCACACGCTGCTGTATTTAATCTCTGCATGCCGGATGACTTGGGTGACTTCTCCGCCACCAACTAGGTTTCAAGACGCAATGTTTTAGTGCACTTTCTGCCTGGAAAACATCAATTTTTCCGGCCGCTGCTACAGCAGCGGCTGCAGCAATACGTAATTTTTGAGGCATGTGTACATGCCTAATTTTTCTGGCCTCTGGTGCTGCAATGTGGCTGCAAAAACAAAACAACAAAAAAAAGGCACATACATGTGTCAATCCCCCTTCGTGATCGTTACCTTGTTGTGGTGAAGGGGCTTGCGTATCACAATGTGTGTTGGCAATGGCAATGTTGGCACACCCCAGATGAGATAAGGTCGTTGCTTCATTGTGAACAGACCAAAAGCGATCGGCTGGATAATTTTGCATAGAAAAAACATTAATTTTCTTTGTGATCATCTAAGGTGATCATTAAATCCTACTAGGCCAACAATGGGCCCACACTGTAGAATCATTGTTTTCTGGGTCACTTAACTGTCACTGAACTACCTCAGTACGACCATAGGCTTTGAAAAACCGCCATCGACTGCAATCTCCCAAACGTGCGCACGAGCACAGTCATCACTACACCAAGATTGCCGCATATAGGAATACAATTTATGTCATGAGTGTGTCAACTATTGACAACTCTTTGCGGTTGTCTAAACTCTATTCCGTAACAGGGATTAAACTGATAGGAATAGTACTACTTAACATACCACTCATATTGGGATTGCACAGTACATTGTACGGCGCATGCGCAGTGCCCCAGATTGGAGGTAAGGGGACCGACCAAGCATCTTTTTCCATTTCCCAGTTCCTAAAATCTATTCCATACACGTCCCCTGATAGGGGACGTAACAGGGATTAAACTGATAGGAATAGTACTACTTAACATACCACTCATATCTGGTAGCACAGTAAATTGCACGGCGCACGCGCAGTGCCCCAGATTGGAAGTAAGGGGACCGACCAAGCATCTTTTTCCATCTCCCGGTTCCTAAAATCTATTCCATACACGTCCCTTGATAGGGGACGTAACAGGGATTAAACTGATAGGAATAGTACTACTTAACATGCCACTCATATCTGGTAGCACAGTAAATTGCACGGCGAACGCGCAGTGCCCTAAATTGGAAGTAAGAGGACCGACCAAGCATCTTTTTCCATCTCCCGGTTCCTAAAATCTATTCCATACACCACACCGGCCCCTGATAGGGGACAAAACAGAGATTAAACTGGTAAGAACAGATTTTTTTAATTAAAACATTTTTTAAAAAAAGAGGACAGCCTCTGCGGAGCTGGGTATTTTTTAGCCGCGTTACTGTCACGGAAGGTGTTACAGAAAACTAGAAGACACAAATGAAGATCCGACTGACTTGATCCAAAACTAAGGAACCAAAGGGTAAGCCCTGCAACAGCCCTAGCTCTCTCCCTTACTGCTCAGCCTATGCAAAAATCTCTATGGTAGATAATTGCGTACCCTCGTTCCTCGACTGTATGAAACCTGAACACCCTATAGTAGTGAGGGGACACGACCACCGGCTCCCTACACTTAATACGGAGGGAGTCAGGGTCACCTAGGATCAAGCAAACAGGAAAACACAGATAAAGAACAGACTTATCTGTAGAAGCATCAGTTGTAGCATCCAGCATGCACACACTCCAGGAAGTTGTATAAACCGCAAAGTGATGCAGTTTGGGAGGGGATTTAAAGGGATGCAATCAGTGCAACTAGATGACAGCTGAGAGAGGTAAATGAGATGACAAAACAAAAGCAAAACAAAAGAACCTCAAGCAGGAGGTTCTGAACGTCTGTCAGAGCTTCTCAGATGTCTGGCGGTGACAGTTACTGAACGCTCATGCACAATGGCTGTAGGCTGATGCGTCCTTTTGCGGAGGTGACAAACCTGGTCAGTCAAACCCAAGGCAACATCATCGACCTCATCCCATATGTGTTTTTTCTGGAGAGTGCCCTGCGAAGAGTGCTGGATCAGGCTGTAGATGAGCATGAAGAGGAAGAGTTGTGGTCACCATCACCACCAGAAGCAGCCTTGTCGACGTCGATTGCTGGACCTGCGGCAACGCAGAGAGAGGAGTCTGAAGAAGAGGAGTCAGAGGAGGAAGTTGGCTTTGAGGAGGTGGAAGACCAACCACAGCAGGCGTCCCAGGGGGCTTGTTGTCACCTTTCGGGGACCCTTGGTGTTGTACGTGGCTGGGTGGAAGAAGAAACCTTCAATGACGTCAGTGAGCACAAGGAACGGGACATGGCTAGCTTGGTATCCAACCTTGTGCAAATGGGGAGTTTGCGGTTGTGCAAATGGACTGTTTGCGGTTGTTTGCGGTGCGTTAAACGGGGAGTTTGGTCTGTCAGAGTTTGGTCTGTCACTGTGAAGCGGGCATAACCCTTACACTACCTGATCGATACAACATCATACCTGATGTTTTAAAGCACGTTTTTCCAAACAATTTAGGAATGTTAGGTGATTTATGCCCTTTATGGATTAAAACCCGAATCTGCGTCAACTACGTAATTTTCCATGGGAGTTTTGCCATGCATCCCCCTCCGGCATGCCACAGTCCAGGTGTTAGTCCCCTTGAAACAACTTTTCCATCACTATTGTGGCCAGAAAGAGTCCCTGTGGGTTTTAAAATTCGCCTGCCTATTGAAGTCTATGGCGGTTCGCCCGGTTCGCCCGTTCGCGAACATTTTCAGAAATTTGCATTCGCGAACGGAAAATTTCATGTTCGCGACATCTCTACCCTACATCTGTGGCCTTTGCTGCATTTCTGACAGTCCAATACAAGCGTTAGATACTTCTGTTATATTTTAATTTTAAAAAAAACACCCATTTTGTGCAAGACCCAACATCTGGGGCCTTTGCTGCATTTGGCACAGTCAAATACAAGCTTTAAATACTGCATTTATATTCTTGGTTTAAAAAAACACCTTTTTTGTGCAAGACCCTACATCTGGGTCCTTTGCTGCATTTCTGACAGTCCAATACAAGCGTTAGATGCTGCTGTTATATTCTGGTTTTAAAAAAACACCCATTTTGTGCAGACCCTACATCTGTGGCCTTTGCTGCATTTGACACACTCAAATACAAGCTTTAAATACTGTAATTATCTTCTGGGTTTAAAAAAACACCCATCTTGTGCAAGACCCTACATCTGTGGCATTTGCTGCATTTTTAAAAGTCCAATACAAGCGTTAGATACTGCTGTTATATTCTGGTTTTAAAAAAAACCACCCATTTTGTGCAAGAAACTACATTTGGGGCCTTTGCTGCATTTGTCACAGTTAAATACAACCAGTCAATACTACAGTTACATTGTTGGTTGACAAATTAAAAAAAATTTTGACTGTGAAGTAATTGTATAAAATTCGCCTGTCGCACTGTTGTGTGACCTCAAGAAATTTTTCCTCTTTATGACACCGACACTGCCTTACTCTCAGTGAACTTAATTGTTGACTATTGGCGGTTACATTGTCGCCTGAAATAAACCATCTGTTAGTTTGGTGGGTGAACAGTAGAGTTGAGTGGACACCTGGATGTTCGGGTTCGACGGGTTCGGCCGAACTTCACAAAAAAGTTCGAGTTCGGGACCCGAACTTGACCCCGAACCCCATTGAAGTTAATGGGGACCCGAACTTTGGAGCACTAAAATGGCATCAAAATGTGTTTAAGAGTATGGCAAGTGCTCTGCAAATAATTGTGGATAGGGATATGACTTAAAATAAAATAAAATAAAATAAAATATGCAAAAATAAAAAATAATAATCTTGATCTAGATGGACGAGGTCCAAATGGAGTAGGAGGTTGAGGAGGCGGTGGCAGTGGCGGTGTAGGTGGGAGTGGCGGTGTAGGTGGAAGTGGTGGTGGAGTAGGAGGAGGTAGTCAACACTGGTTTTTGGTTTTAATATATTTTTTTTGTTTAAATTAGGGTACACCCCAAAACATTGGGAAAAAATAACCTGTGATAACCCCCTCCAGCCGTGCTAAACAAATGTTCAGACAATACACTGGCTGTAGGGCAGGCCAGCACCTCCAAGTCATAAAGGGAAAGCTCAGGCCATGTGCCCAATTTGGAGACCCAGAAGTTGAAGGGGACAGACCCATCAGTCAGTGCGTGTAGGCGTGTGCACACATACTGCTCCACCATGTCGCACGTCCCCGTGATGTCCATGATCCAATTGGATATCTGCTCTATCAACTTTCGATGTTCTTTTCTGCGCCTACCATGTTGATCACGGTTAGCGGCGAATCAGGGTTCCACGCCGGAGAGTGAGAGTGAGAAAGGGATACCACATCCAAGGGAGGTCAATGGATGAAATTAAACGTGATAGAGCTGAGATGTGGGACAAATTATTGAACCCGAAGCTTCCAAGTAAAGGAGGGGGTCCGCGGCAATTACCCACTCCCGAATCAGGGAGGTATTGATGATAAATAACAATTCAACAGGACTGTTAAGATGCCCTGTTATTGGAATGATTAATAAAAAATTATAGGGAATGTCACTGGGGTATTTTGGATTTGGAAACGTTAGCTAGGAGAGGACCTGCTGCCGCTTTATTGACTCTAGATAACTTCTGCCTGATCGCACGTCCCCGTGACGTCCACAATCCAATTGGATATCTTCTCTATCAACTTTCAATGTTCTTTTTTGCGCCTACCATGTTAATTACTGTTAGCAGCGAATCAGGCTTCCACGCCGGAGAGGGAGCATGAGAAAGGGATACCACATCCAAGGGAGGTCAATGGCTGCAATGTGATCGAGCTGAAATGTGGGACAAGTTATTAAAGCGGAAGGATTGAATAAAAGGGCCAATTAAAGATGCATTTTTCACATTTAAGTCCCTGTCACCTATGCAGAGCAGGGGTTTTTCATCTGCAAAAATGGGTTAATGTCACCCACCAATGGAACAGACAATTTTTAAAAATTTCGGGCCCTGTCAACTATGTAGAGCAGGGGTTTATTAACGGCAAAACTGTGTTCATATCACCCACCAATTCAACAGACGATTTTGCAAAAAGTAAGATCACAGTCACCTATGCACAGCAAGGGTTTGTATACGGCAAAATTGGTAAAATGTCACCTGACAATGTAAAAGACGATTTTTTTGTAATTTAGGTCCCTGTCACCTACGCAGAGCAGGAGTTTATTCACGGCAAAAATGGTAAAATTTTACTCAAGAATGCAACAGAGAAATTAGTGAAATGTATTTCCTTGTCCACTAGGTAGAGCAGGGGTATATCACAGCCAAAAATGGGTGAATTTCACCCGACAATGTAACAGACAAATTAGCGAAATTTATTAACCTGTCCAGTAGGTAGAGCAGGGGTATATCACAGCCACAAATTTGGGATATGTAACCCAACAATGTATCAGACAAATGAGCGAAATGACTGACAGAGTATGTACTGACAGAGCGCTAAGTGGTCCTGGTGGTCAGGAATGAGGACTGTGTTTCCCAAGGATCATTTTCTTCTGGGAAATACAGGGCACAGTATAATACACTAGAATCTATATAATATAAAGATATTAGCCCTACCCCTGAATGATAATACAATTAGGTGATCATTTATTATATAGAAATACATCTATGTTAGGTGTATATCTGACACAGATTGTGGTGCAAAGGTCCTTAGCACCGCAATCTGCATATTTTTCCCGCTCATGCCAGGTCTAAAAAAGGACGGTATAGGCAGGAAAAGGGATACAGTTATGGCCATCCAGATATTGGATACCTGTCACGGCGGGTAGGATACAAGATACAATAAACACACAGAAAACCTCAAAACAAACGTCTAGGCCAGAAGCTGGGGATTAAGGTCACCTCCTGACAATTCCCTATCAGCTCTCCCTGGACTTCTGTGCCCACATTCAGACCCTAAAGGTGGGAATCAATGTGCCCCCATGCCTAAGGCTGAAGATTCCCTAAAGTCCCTGAGATGGTGGAAAGGGGGAAAGAGGCAGCCTGCTTCCTCAGGTCCTGGAGGAGGCAGGTGTCTCTTTAACAGCCTAGACAGAAGACAAAAAGGAAACCAAAACCAACTTATCTTGTAGCACAGCAGAAACAGCAAATCCACCTTTCCTCAGAGCAAGATAGAAGCTATAACCCGCACAGGACACTGGGAAGGGGCGTAATTTAAACTCACACAAATGACTCCACCCAGTGCACCTGAAGGGAGGCGCATACAGCTCAACTCTAAAACCAAAACAAACAAAAAACTACACACGTGCTGCTAACCTGGCAGACCTCCGCACATGAGCAGGGCATGACAGTAACCCCCCTTTTACGGGTGACCTCTGGACACCCCGGCCCAACTTTATCCAGGTGGGCCCTGTGAAAGGCCCTCACCAGTCGGCTGGCACTAACATCCACAGCCGGAACCCACATCCTCTCCTCGGGGCCGTATCCCCTACAGTGTACCAGGTACTGAAGGGAACACCGAAGAACACGTGAGTCGAGAACCCTAGAGATCTCGAACTCTAAATTGCCATCAACCAGAACAGGGGGAGGAGGCAATGGCGATGGTTCCACCGGTTTCACATATTTCTTCAGTAAAGACCTGTGGAACCCATCATGGATCCTCCAGATCTGCGGAAGATCCAGACAAAACGCCACTGGATTGACAACCACAGATATTTTGTAAGGTCCAATAAATCTTGGACCCAGTTTCCTTTTTGTCTTCTGTCTAGGCTGTTAAAGAGACACCTGCCTCCTCCAGGACCTGAGGAAGCAGGCTGCCTCTTTCCCCCTTTCCACCATCTCAGGGTGGAAAGGGGGAAAGAGGCAGCCTGCTTCCTCAGGTCCTGGAGGAGGCAGGTGTCTCTTTAACAGCCTAGACAGAAGACAAAAAGGAAACCAAAACCAACTTATCTTGTAGCACAGCAGAAACAGCAAATCCACCTTTCCTGAGAGCAAGATAGAAGCTATAACCCGCACAGGACACTGGGAAGGGGCGTAATTTAAACTCACACAAATGACTCCACCCAGTGCACCTGAAGGGAGGCGCATACAGCTCAACTCTAAAACCAAAACAAACAATAAACTACACACGTGCTGCTAACCTGACGGACCTCCGCACATGAGCAGGGCATGACAGTAACCCCCCTTCTACGGGTGACCTCTGGACACCCCGGCCCAACTTTATCCAGGTGGGCCCTGTGAAAGGCCCTCACCAGTCGGCTGGCACTAACATCCACAGCCGGAATCCCACATCCTCTCCTCGGGGCCGTATCCCCTACAGTGTACCAGGTACTGAAGGGAACCCCGAAGAACACGTGAGTCGAGAACCCTAGAGATCTCGAACTCTAAATTGCCATCAACCAGAACAGGGGGAGGAGGCAATGGCGATGGTTCCACCGGTTTCACATATTTCTTCAGTAAAGACCTGTGGAACCCATCATGGATCCTCCAGATCTGCGGAAGATCCAGACGAAACGCCACTGGATTGACGACCACAGATATTTTGTAAGGTCCAATAAATCTTGGACCCAGTTTCCTATATGGTACTCTCAGTTTAATATTTTTTGTAGATAACCACACCAGATCACCCACACACAGGTCCGGACCAGTCATACGTCTCCTGTCAGCCATTCGCTTATACCTCTCACCCATCTTCTCCAAATTAACTTGGATCCTCTGCCAGATAGAAGACAAGGCAGAAGAAAATCTCTCCTTCTCTGGCATCCCAGAGGAACCAGTCCCAGAAAAGGTACCAAACTGAGGATGAAAACCGTGGGCGACAAAAAATGGCGACTTACCCGTGGACTCCTGCCTACGGTTATTCAATGCAAACTCTGCTAGAGATAAGAATGAGTACCAGTCCTCCTGGTTCTCATCCACAAAACACCTCAAGTAGGTCTCCAGGTTTTGGTTAGTAAGCTCTGTCTGCCCATTCGACTGCAGATGAAAAGCCGAAGAGAACGAAAGTTGAACACCAAGACGAGAGCAGAACGCCCTCCAAAACCTGGAAACAAACTGCGTGCCCCTATCAGAAACCACATCTGAGGGAATGCCATGTAAATTCACGATGTTATCAACAAAAACCTGAGCAAGAGTCTTAGCATTGGGCAGACTAGCTAACGATACAAAGTTAGCCATTTTACTAAAACGGTCAACAACCACCAAAATCACAGTTTTCCCGGAGGAACTCGGCAGATCAGTAACAAAGTCCATAGACAAATGCGTCCAAGGACGAGATGGAATAGACAAAGGAAGAAGTGAACCAGAAGGTCTAGTGTGAGCAACCTTTGACCGTGCACAGGTCTCACAAGCTGCTACGTAATCCTCAACACTTTTACATAACCCGGGCCACCAGAACCTCCGAGAAATAAGATCAAAGGTGGACTTGCCACCAGGATGTCCAGCAAGGACAGTATCATGATGTTCCTTGAATACCTTGTATCGCAGTCCAGCAGGAACAAACAACCTCCCCGGGGAACAAGAATCAGTAATCCCAACACCTCCATCTCCAACTCGGGGTACAGAGCGGAGACCACCACCCCATCAGCCAAAATCGGAGCAGGATCCTCTGAATCACTTCCCCCAGGAAAACTACGAGACAATGCATCTGCCTTGACTTTTTTAACCCCCGGGCTAAAAGTAACCACAAAATTGAACCTAGTAAAGAACAGTGACCATCTAGCCTGTCTAGGATTCAGACCCTTGGCAGGTAAGCCAAGATTGCAGGTAAGCCAAATTCTTATGATCATTATATACCGTAACGGGATGAGACGCCCCCTCCAACCAGTGATGCCATTCCTCAAAGGCCAATTTGATGGCCAGCAATTCCTTATCTCCTACATCATAATTCCTCTCGGCGACCGAGAGCTTCTTGTAAAAAAAAGTACACGGACGCCATTTGCCAGGAGATGAACCCTGCGACAACACTGCTCCAACCCCCCCCCCCCCTCTGATGCATCCACCTCCACCAAGAATGGCTGAGACACATCGGGCTGCATTAGAATTGGAGCAGACGCAAAACATTTCTTAATAGCCGAAAAGGCCTGCAATGCCTCATCCGACCAGACAGAGAAGTCAACGCCTTTCCTAGTCATATTGGTAAAAGGTTTTACAATGGTAGAGTACAGTAGGTGAACCCGATTTTGTGTCAATCTCGCCGTATTTCTCGGCGAGATTGAGCACATACGAGCCCCATCGCGGGAGCCAGCGCCGAGCTGGCTTGCCGCGATGGAGAGCAAGCGCGTCATAGAAGAGGCGGGAGATCCGACTTGGATTCCCGCCAATTCTACACGTGTGCGGCGTTTGTTATGAATCCTGAGGGGGAAGTCCCCGCCGGATTTTAAATAAAAATCCGGCCTGGGTCCCGCCCTCAGGAGCATACCGGGCCCTTAGGTCTGTTATGGGTTGTAAGGAGAGCCCCCCCTACGCCGAAAAAAACGGCGTAGGGGGTCCCCCTACAATCCATACCAGACCCGTATCCAAAGCACGCTACCCGGCCAGCCAGGAAGGGAGTGGGGACGAGCGAGCGCCCCCCCCCCCCCTCCTGAGCCGTACCAGGCTGCATGCCCTCAACATGGGGGGTTGGGTGCTCTGGGGCAGGGGGCGCACTGCGGCCCCCCCACCTCAGAGCACCCTGTCCCCATGTTGATGAGGACAGGGCCCCTTCCCGACAACCCTGGCCGTTGGTTGTCGGGGTATGCGGGCGGGAGGCTTAACGGAATCTGGGAGCCCCCTTTAATAAGGGGGGCCCCCAGATACCGGCCCCCCACCCTAAGTGAATGAGTATGGGGTACATCGTACCCCTACCCATTCACCTGCAAGAAAAGTGGTAAAAACACAAATAAACCACACAGTGTATTAAAATATTTTATTTTTCTGCTCCGGAGGCCGCCCCCTGTCTTCTTTATTAGCTCTTTTACCAGGGGGGGCTCTTCTTCTTCCGATATCCCGACGGGTCTTCTCCGCTATCCGGGGGGGGTCTTCTCAACTCTCCGGGGTTCTCCTTCTGTCTTCTCCTTCTGTCTTGTTGTCTCCTTCTGTCTTCTGTCTCCGGGGGGGGCTCTTCTTCTTCCGATATCCCGACGGGTCTTCTCCGCTATCCGGGGGGGTCTTCTCAACTCTTCGGGGTTCTCCTTCTGTCTTCTCCTTCTGTTCTTCTTCTGTCTTCTCCTTCCTTCTTGTTGTCTCGGCGCACCCCGGTTCTTCGTCTCGCGAGACTCGGCGCACCCCGATTCTTCTCTCTGTTGTTGACTCGGCGCACCCCGGTTCTTCGTCTCGCGAGACTCGGCGCACCCCGATTCTTCGTCTCGCGAAGAACCGGGGTGCGCCGAGACAACAAGAAGGAAGGAGAAGACAGAAGAAGAACAGAAGGAGAAGACAGAAGGAGAACCCCGAAGAGTTGAGAAGACCCCCCCGGATAGCGGAGAAGACCCGTCGGGATATCGGAAGAAGAAGAGCCCCCCCCGGAGACAGAAGACAGAAGGAGACAACAAGACAGAAGGAGAAGACAGAAGGAGAACCCCGGAGAGTTGAGAAGACCCCCCCCGGATAGCGGAGAAGACCCGTCGGGATATCGGAAGAAGAAGAGCCCCCCCTGGTAAAAGAGCTAATAAAGAAGACAGGGGGCGGCCTCCGGAGCAGAAAAATAAAATATTTTAATACACTGTGTGGTTTATTTGTGTTTTTACCACTTTTCTTGCAGGTGAATGGGTAGGGGTACGATGTACCCCATACTCATTCACTTAGGGTGGGGGGCCGGTATCTGGGGGCCCCCCTTATTAAAGGGGGCTCCCAGATTCCGTTAAGCCTCCCGCCCGCATACCCCGACAACCAACGGCCAGGGTTGTCGGGAAGGGGCCCTGTCCTCATCAACATGGGGACAGGGTGCTCTGAGGTGGGGGGGCCGCAGTGCGCCCCCTGCCACAGAGCACCCAACCCCCCATGTTGAGGGCATGCAGCCTGGTACGGCTCAGGAGGGGGGGGGGGCGCTCGCTCGTCCCCACTCCCTTCCTGGCTGGCCGGGTAGCGTGCTTTGGATACGGGTCTGGTATGGATTGTAGGGGGACCCCCTACGCCGTTTTTTTCGGCGTAGGGGGGGCTCTCCTTACAACCCATAACAGACCTAAGGGCCCGGTATGCTCCTGAGGGCGGGACCCAGGCCGGATTTTTATTTAAAATCCGGCGGGGACTTCCCCCTCAGGATTCATAACAAACGCCGCACACGTGTAGAATTGGCGGGAATCCAAGTCGGATCTCCCGCCTCTTCTATGACGCGCTTGCTGGGATGTGCTGTCGCTATCCCAGTGAGTGCGAGATCTCGGCACCACGTCGCCGAGTATCAGCGCGACGCTGTCGTGCTGAAAACACAATGTCACAAACACCTACTGTAGTTCAAGATAAATTTTCTATAATAATTGGTAAACCCCAAAAACCGCATCAAAGCTTCCTGATTCTCTGGTCGGTCCCGTTCCAGAACCGCCCGGACCTTTTCAGGGTCCATACGAAAACCAGAGTCAGAAAGCAGATATCCGGGGGGCGGAGCTAGCGCCGGACTGAGATGGACGCATAGTAAACTGCTCCGTCAGGAAGATCGTCCCTAACACCAGCTTTATTTAGCCTACAAAGTAAAGATGGTAAAAATCGGGAACCCCAAGCAAGGAGAACACCCTGCGATCCCCAAGGGCCAGATACCCAGCGGCAACATGGAGAAATTTCTCAAAAAGGCGGCCGCAACGATTGCATCACGGGAACCTAAAATGGCGCCGGCTCAGCAGGCCAAGACCCTGAAGCGCGCCTCTGCACTTTCCGAGGGAGAAAGCGATTCGGAAGACCGCCAAACCAGCTCCGATTTAGCGCTCGCCAGAAAATATCTAGACAGAGCCCTCAGCAGTGTCATGGAGCCTATCTTAGCGGAGCTATCGGCCAGCAGACAAGAGGTGAGACACATTGGGGAGCGGGTGGAAACCCTAGAAACCCACCAAATCGCAGCACTGAACAACCAATCTGCGGTAGCGATTTCCCTTAACCGCTGCACTGCTCACTTAAATGAGCTGCATAATGCCCTAGAAGATCAAGAAAATAGAGGGTGCCGCAATAATCTGAGGTTCAGAGGGGTCACACAGCCATTCTCTCCATATGTGGTTCCCTGCTGTGCCTCGATTTTCCTCAAGAAGTCGCCATAGAACGCGCCCACAGGGCGCTGCACCCTAAACCCAAGCTGTCTGAGCCACCTCGAGACATCATATGCAGATTCCTTAACTTTCCTGTCAAAACCGCCATCTTAGAAGCTGCACGCAATCACACTGACCTCACTTATGAAGACTCCAGATTAGAGATCTACCAGGACTTAGCTCCTTCTACTCTCAAAAAGTGCAGAGCCTTAAAGCCATTGACCGATTGGCTCCGGTCCAACAAGGTTCTATACCGCTGGTCCTATCCATTTGGACTTGCTTTCTCATATGCTGGCAGACGATTCAACATATCGTCATACACTGAGCTTGCATCTGTCTTTGAGCACCTGAATGTCTCCCCTATGCCCATTGAAAATTGGGAACTTTATCAAGATTTAGGTGACTTACTAGACCTGCCCAAGATGGCCCCATTTGAAATACAGCGGACCCCGAAGTCATCAAGATCCAAGAAGAGAGGCCACCAACTCACTCCCAGGAGCCTTTCCCAGGAGTCTTAGATGGTCCCAAGCATTGGATCCGGTGTTAAAAGGACTTTCCTACTTGTCAATGTTACGCTTTTATCATCCACCTGCAAACCACGGACAATTGATAACCGTAGCTAATTGTTCTCCTATTATTGTTCTTTACAAAATACTAAATCCATCCTTGCTTTCTCCCTTGGCACTTGCCTGGGTGTTATACGATCCTCTAACCGGTCATCTGACCACCCACCCACCCCAAATGTCTAAGGCATGCTCTGCTTTACAAGTTCCTTCTTATTTTGTAGTTCTAATGTGTTATTTACTTGTTTTTCACCCTACTTTTTTTCCAAGGTATCTGCTCCCTATCTTAGTACAATGCGAGATCCCCAAAGACTTGATCCATACCTGGAGACAGAAAGCAGAACCCTACACCGCCAATGCACTCTCCTGGAGGACACATCAATGGCCACAAGGTAATCACACACTCACCTCCTTCCATGGCTGACCTGCACATAGCCTCTTATAATGTTAAAGGCTTTCACTCCCCTTCAAAACGGAGTCAAATCTTTACCATTTTAAGGAAGAACGGTGCATTTCCGCTTCAATCATTACCCCAACATGCAATTTTCTCACTATTCCAATTGGTACCACTGCAGGGGTAACACGTTAGCTTCAGGTGGGGTCAGCATAGGATTTCAAAGGAAAATTCCTTTTTTATATGTATCCCACGTCCAAGACCCAGATGGAAGATTTATTTTAGTTAAAGGTACCATAGGCCCAGAAACCTATACCTTCATAAACTTATATGCCCCCAACTCCAACCAACTTCACTGGTTTTCAACTATTTTCCCAATCATTGATTCCTTCAAGGAGGGGATAGTGATTCTGGGAGGAGACCTAAACGTCACCCTATTTCCGCAAATAGACATCTCAACACATAAATCAAACCACTCCAGCAAGTCCCTTAAAGCCATACGTAATAATTTCTGGAACCTACAACTAATAGATCACGGTAATGTAGAAAGAATGAAATAGCGGCACTCACCCGTGTGGAGTAAAACCAGCGACTTTATTATTCAAAAGCTACATCAGGCAGGGGGCGGACAATTCAATACACACGCATTGATCAGCGGCGGCCGTTTCGCGCAACGTGCGCTTCTTCTGGCTGTGCGTCAATGCGTGTCCACACATCACTCCTCTTAAATGCTGGCACAGACAGCTGTCAGCAATCGACAGATCAGGCTACGTCAGCATCCAGGTGATATGTTAAATATGGGAATACATTATAGACACAATATAAAAACAATGTATATGCAACAAACAAAGAAACATGCACAGAATTGCACAACAAAAAACTTGGCACATTGAGACATTCACAGAAACGGACTTAGATCGTTCCTATCATTTAGTCCTAACTCCCCTAGGGCTTGTGTTCGTAAAATCCATTTGGCCTCTCTCTGCAGGAGGAGGCGATGTCTGTCTCCTCCCTGCACAGGGGCAGACACGGTTTCAAGGCCGGAAAAAGAGACACAACTAGTGTCACTATTGTGGACACTTCTGATATGCTCTATAAATCTGGGACAACCTTTCCCTGTCTTAATAGAGTTGAAGTGTTCTCTCACACGTTCGAACAGGCATCTGATGGTTTTACCGATGTAGAAGCGCCCACATGTGCACAACAATAAATACACCAGATAAGTACTGCGACAGTTAATGAAGGTATTGATAGTGTGCCTGATACCAGCAAATTCAACACTCTTCTTCTGTGAATTATTGGTGCACAGTGAGCAACTTCCACACCTGTAATTGCCTTTTGGCAAGTTGCTTTTTAGCCAATTCCTACTCCTCTCTTTTTGTAACCTACTCCTAACGAGCTTGTCCTTAATAGTGTGACTCCTTCTGAAGGAAATGAGGGGTCTCTGTCCTGTCAGCTCATTGAGAGTTGCGTCCCTCCTCAAAACGTCCCAGTTCTTGAATATGACAGACCGGATGCGATCTGCCATTGGACTGTATTTGAAGGAGAACGCAAATCTGGCACCCTTCGCTAGATCAATATCCCCATCCTTCTTTCTGTTGGCACTGTTCAAGAGGTCGTCCTGTGAGAAGTTATCCTCAACTTTTTTCATATCCCTGCTTATTGTTTCCTCGGGGTAACCCCTCTTGATTAGGCGTTGTCTAAGATCCTCAGCCTGTCTATGGTATCCACCACTTCTGCTATTGATCCGTCTCAACCTGATGAACTGCCCATACGGTACGGCCTTTTTAACATTCCGTGGGTGGAAGCTGTCGTGGTGGAGCAAGGAGTTGGTCGCCGTCGGCTTGCGGAAGCCCTCCGTGACCAACTCGTCGCCTTCCACCAGGACAGCCACATCCAGGAATTCAAGCCTACTACCTCCAAAATTCAGGGTGAAGGTCATGCCCATGTCGTTCTTGTTCATATAATCTACGAATTCTTTGCATTCTTTTTCTGTGCCCTCCCAGACTATGAAGACATTGTCTACATAACGTAGGTAAACTTTTAATTTAGAAAGAAAAGGATTGGTAACAGAATAGATGTACCTGTCTTCAAGTCTGGCGAGGTACATATTGGCAAAGGTACAGGATACAGGGGTCCCCATTGCCGTACCAAGTCTTTGCCTAAACCAGTCATCACCAAATTGGAAAAAGTTGTTCATCAAAATGAACCTCAACGCCTCTCCGACAAACTCACAGTAAACAGGGTTCCTACCCATGTTCGCCACGATGTCGAGGATCGCCTCGACACCCGCATCATGAGGGATGCGGGTGTAGAGGCTCTCCACATCGAGTGATACGGGCTGGTAGTCCTTCTGCCAGTAAATTTCCTTCAGGGCCAACAAAAAATCGTTAGTGTCCCTGAGATAGGCAGGAGCACTGCAAAGTACAGGTTTCAAAAGCCATTCCAAATACTTGGATAAAGGCTCAGTCACTGAGCCAATCCCCGCGACGATGGGACGTCCCGGGGGATGGCTCAGCGACTTATGCACCTTTGGAAGAAAATACCAAGATGGCTTTGCCGGAGATAGAGGAACAAGTTTGTCCAACATGTTTTTGGCTAAAAAGCCAATATCTACGTATTTTTTGACGAGAGATTGTAGTGACTGTTGGGTATTAGGCAAGGGGTCACCCCGTATCCTTTCATACACGGAAGTATCACCCAGTTGTCTGAGTGCTTCATTGATATAGAACTCCCTAGACATAAGGACGACATTGCCGCCCTTGTCCCTTTCTCTCTCTCGTTACACTACAACTAATAGATGTTTGGCGCTCTCACAACCCTAATACCCAGGACTACACGTTCTACTCCCCAATGCATGGTACCTATCACCGTCTAGATTACCTGTTCGTTTCTAAGGAACACCTACATCTTTGTAGTAAGGCCTCAATAGGTTCCATGCATCTTTCGGACCATTCCCCGATCTTCCTCTCAGTAGCAGCCCCCAATAGCAATCCCCCTTGCTTCAATTGGCGACTAAATGAATCTCTTTTGGGGTTCCAAGATATGGTTGATTTGGTATCCAAGCATATTAAGGAATATTTCTCCCTGAACAAATGCCCTGATATCTCTGTTAACACCCTTTGGGATGCACACAAACCAGTCATCAGAGGCCAATTCATCAATATTGGATCCCATCAAAAAAGATTGAGGGAAAAAGCAATTGATGAGACCCTCAAAAATATACAGAAACTCGAATCGTGTCACAAAGAAAATCCTTCCGATTCCCAGTTGCAGGAACTTTCGAAATATAGCGCTAATCTTAAGTCTCTTTTAATAACTAAGACGGCCACATACTACATGAATTCACAACACTAATTTTACGCGCATGGAGACAAGGCCACTAAATTTTTAATGAGAAGGATTAAAGGGAGGAGATCTGCTAATTATGTTCACCAACTGTCCTCTCATGATGGCAAATCAATCTTTTCTGTTCACCAGATAGCTGCCCAGTTTCGCTCCTTTTATGAGAATCTCTATAACCATACCCCCTCTACAACCCCAGAAATACGTGCCTCCGGCATCTCAGCTCTCTTAGAGTCGTCCAATGTTCCTTCCATATCTCTTGAACAGAAGACCCCTTCACTCTAAATGAACTTAATAAGGCCTTGCGTCAATTGCCAACAGGGAAGAGCCCAGGACCAGATGGTCTCCCGGTCTCATATTATAAGACTTTCCACGAACTCCTGCTCCCTCACCTCCTTGAAGTCTGCAATACCACACTAAGTGGAACCCCGCTCTCTAGAGACATGACAACGGCCCACATCACACTCATACCTAAGGAAGGGAAAGATTCCAAACAATGCTCTAATTATAGGCCCATATCCCTCCTAAACATAGACCTCAAACTTCTTGCCAAAATGTTATCTAACAGACTGGTGACCCTTCTCCCCCACCTTGTTCATGGGGACCAGGTTGGCTTTATCTGCCCGCGATGCGCATGCGCGGGCCGGCTTTGAGCGAAATCTCGCGTATCGCGAGATGACGCATATATGCGTGACTGTGCGCAGGGCTGCCGCCTCCGGAACGCGATCCTGCTTTAGGCGGTCCGGAGGCGGTTAAACAAAAATTTTTTAATTTTTTGAATGTAATATAATTTCAGTTAGTTGCCTGCAAGCGTGTGTGTTAGGCCTACAGTGTGTACTGTGCCAACTACTGCCAGTGCACAGTGCCACTCATATCTGGTGTCACAGTAGATTACATTTTAAAAAAAATAATACTTTTTTATCTGTAATATAATTGCAGTTAGTTGCCTGCAAGCGTGTGTGTTAGGCCTACAGTGTGTACTGTGCCAACTACTGCCAGTGCACAGTGCCACCAGTGCCACTCATATCTGGTGTCACAGTAGAATACATTAAAAAAAAATATATATTTTTGACTGTAATATAATTGCAGTTAGTTGCCTGCAAGCGTGTGTGTTAGGCCTACAGTGTGTACTGTGCCAACTACTGCCAGTGCACAGTGCCACCACATCTGGTGTAACAGTAGCTTGCACGCATAGTACAACTAATCTAAAAAAAATTACAGGCAGAGGCAGGCCACCCCGCAGGGGCCGTCGTGGTCGTGGTGCTGTGATTCCCTTTGGCCCTAGAATAATGCCCAGTGTTCAGAGGCCACGTACCCTGAACTCGAAAAGTTCTGAGGACATAGTTGACTGGCTAACACTGGACACCCAATCTTCTACAGCTTCTGCTCGGAACCTTGACGCACCATCCTCCTCCAGCTCAGCTTCGGGCACCTCTCAAGTTACCACTCGCCCGCCTGCCGCCACCACCAACAATAGCTCCACAGCTGCTTCAGTTGATCTGTCAGAGTAGTTATTTACACATCAGTTGGAAGAAATGAGTGATGCACAATCATTATTGCCAGAGGATGTAGATAACAGGGATATGTCTCAGTCAGGCAGCATTACACACATGGACGTATGGTGTGATGATGATGATGTTGTACCCGCTGCTGCTTCCTTTGCTGAGTTTTCAGATACAAGTGAAGCGGTTGATGATGACGATGAGTCCGTGGATGTCACGTGGGTGCCCGCTCAAAGAGAAGAAGAACAGGGGGATAGTTCAGATGGGGAGACAGAGAGGAGGAGGAGACGAGTTGGAAGCAGGGGGAGGTCGTCGCAAGGAGCTAGTGGCACAGTCAAACAGCATGCATCGGCACCCGGGGTCAGCCAGACAGCACGCCAATGAACGCATGCTGTTGCCACCACCAGAATGCCGTCATTGCAAAGCTCAGCAGTGTGGCATTTTTTTATGTGTGTCTGCCTCTGACAACAGCGATGCCATTTGCAACCTGTGCCAAATGAAACTGAGTCGTGGGAAGTCCAACACCCACCTAGGTACAACTGCCAGTGAGGCGCTTGATTTGCGACAGCCTGACATGTTGGAATTCAACACTCCTAATGTTCGACCGCCTGCTCCAACAAGAAAAAGCCGTCAACGAGTATTTGTATGACCAGGACAACCTCTGCGGAGCTGGGTATTTTTTTGCCACGTTACTGGATGCTCATGCGCAATGCCTGTAGGCTCATGCGTCCTTTTGAGGAGGTGACAAACCTAGTCAGTCGCACCAAAGGCACCATCAGCGACATCATCCCATTTGTTTTCTTCCTGGAGCATTCCCTGCGAAGAGTGCTGGATCAGGCCGTAGATGAGCGTGAAGAGGAAGAGTTGTGGTCACCATCACCACCAGAAACAGCCTTATCAGCATCGCTTGCTGGACCTGCGGCAACGCTGGAAGAGGAGTCTGAGGAAGAGGAGTCAGAGGAGGAATGTGGCTTTGAGGAGGAGGAAAAATTAACCACAGCAGGCATCCCAGGGTGCTCGTTGTCACCTATCTGGTACCCGTGGTGTTGTACGTGGCTGGGGGGAAGAACAGACCTCAGTGAGATCAGTGAGGACGAGGAACGGGACATGAGTAGCTCGGTATCCAAACTTGTGCAAATGGGGTCTTTAATGCTGTCGTGCCTGTTGAGGGACCCTCGTATAAAAAGGCTGAAGGAGAACGACCTGTACTGGGTGGCCACTCTACTAGACCCCCGGTATATATCAAATGTAGAACAGGTAAACCAGTGGCACTACACCAAACCTATGGTTATTAGGATGCAGGTACCGAGGAGTGATGCCTCACGGAGGTGCTCAGCCTGTAGCAGCAGTGAGCATATATAATAAACGAAGTAGAAAACAAAACGAGCAGCACTCACCGATTGTAGACAGGTAACTTTATTCCATGGCAGGAGGGGGGTGCATAAAGTGCAGACACAGCAGAGAACTAGCAACAGCCGTTTCGCGCGTGTGTGCGCTTCTTCTGGCTTTTCCCCCGGTATAAGCAGAAAGTGCCTGAAATGTTACCAAATTACCGGAAGTCTGAAAGGATGCAGCAGTTCCAAAACAATTTAAAAAGTATGCTTTACACAGCGTATAAGGGTGATGTCACAGCACAACGGGAATCTAACAGGAGAAGAGGTGAAAGAAATCATCCTCCTACCACGACCACGCCTGCAAGGACAGGACGCTTGACGAGGGTATTGGTTATCCATGTTCGCCTCGACCATTACTTTCATACCCACCTTACTCACCTCTAAACCACCATTACACTTTTCCACCCCAGAACTCTAATCCCAATAAAACTCGGACCACCAATTGGAAATGTAATGGCCACAGCAGCCGTTTATTAAATAACATTTACAACCATAACATAACATAATACAGTATAAAACCCCAATGGGGGGAGGTCCTTGAAGCCCCAAAACATCGAGCTGTCAAACCAGGGTGAGCCATTCTTGCCTCCAGCCGTACCGCCCAGCTCAAAGGCACCATCGAATGACCCCCCCTCGATTCACCACAACCGCTCGGTCCACCTGGGAGTCCAGCCCCCACCGTGGGGCCCCCCCAATTGTCCTCAGATTCCACCGTGCCCAACTCCAAGGACCCCCCCCCACCGCCACAAGCCGCCGTGACAAAAAACCCACTCCCCACAATAAATCCCAGCACCACAACCCCGCTCCCCTCCATTCCAAAACTGCCCAACAAAAAGGGGGAGGGTGGGGGGGAGCTTTTCTCTCTACCTAAAATGGCCCCTAGCCTTCTTCTTCCCTGCCTATTTAAACCCCTCGACTCCACCCCCTCACACCCCTAACCTATCCTAAACTATTCTCCCTGCCAAAGCCCCCTCCCTCTCCCCTAGCCCGACCACTCCCCCCCCCAGCTCACTGAAACCAAACCCCCGTCATGGGGGCCTCCCCTAAAGGGGGCTCCGCCCCCCCTCAGTCCGGCCACTGCTTGACGAGGGTATTGGTTATCCATGTTCGCCTCGACCATTACTTTCATACCCACCTTACTCACCTCTAAACCACCATTACACTTTTCCACCCCAGAACTCTAATCCCAATAAAACTCGGACCACCAATTGGAAATGTAATGGCCACAGCAGCCGTTTATTAAATAACATTTACAACCATAACATAACATAATACAGTATAAAACCCCAATGGGGGGAGGTCCTTGAAGCCCCAAAACATCGAGCTGTCAAACCAGGGTGAGCCATTCTTGCCTCCAGCCGTACCGCCCAGCTCAAAGGCACCATCGAATGACCCCCCCTCGATTCACCACAACCGCTCGGTCCACCTGGGAGTCCAGCCCCCACCGTGGGGCCCCCCCAATTGTCCTCAGATTCCACCGTGCCCAACTCCAAGGACCCCCCCCACCGCCACCAACGACCGGACTTGACCACCTCAACTCCGGGCGTTCCTCCACAACCTCAGGGCCACCTCAATGCCTTCCTGCAACGCCAAACTCCACATATCCAACCCCACCGCATTCAAATGCACTCCGTCCGATCTCCAAAAAGCCCCCGTTCCCGCCTCCAAATCCCTATGCCTGACTACCACCGCCCCGTTCCTAGCCATAAAACGCCTAACTGCCCTGTTCACCTTTATCCTCGCCTTATTCACCGCATCCACAGACCTAGCCTCCCTCCACACCTGCCGGGGGACAATATCCGACCATATGGTCACCATATCCGGAAATAACAACCACAACCGTAAGAAATCCCACTTGATCTCCTTAATCAACTCCCGGATAGGCTTCGCCGCCAAATCATTGCCCCCCGCATGTACCACCAACACCTCCGGTGCCCTATCCATCCTCACGAACCTATGAATTTCAGGCAGCACCCCTTTCCAAACCATACCCCGCCTCCCAATCCACCTTACCACCGCAGACTCCCTGTCAAATCCTAGCTGTTGACCGTCCGGCCGAACCGCTGCCCGGACGGCCCCCCAGAAGACATAGGAATGCCCCACAATCCACACCAGAGCGGGCGCTGTATCTGTAATGAGAGAACAAAAAGAACAATACCGCAGCTTTGCACAAACACAATAAACCTAACACCAACCAACCCTCCACACTTTACAAGCGATCCAAACGCACATAAGATTTAAACCTCGCCGATTCCCAACGGCCAATCCTTTTAATAACGTCTTCACCCACACCCCATCTAGCCGCTTCTGTCGCTGCCCCGATTCTAATGGAGTGGCTAGAATACCCCACCTTATCCACCCCCACCCGGCTCAAACACCTCGAAAAAATAGCAGAAAACTGAAAGCGAGACAAAGGTGCCATCCATATGAACCAACAATGGGGACCCGTCCCCTTTCCTTAACCCATAATCCCGCAAACATTGAACCGGGCACATGTCACAATCCTCCACCCGGAAAAGCACCACCTTCTTCCCTTTACCCAACGTATCCGTCTTTGACCGCCGAATAACAAACTCTACCCTATCATCAAACAGCTCAACATCCCTCCTCAAAAGTCCCCCAACCCGACTCACCGACGGACAAACCAACTCCCCCACCCGCATAGCCCCAAAAAAGGCCAGCGAGAAAGCCAACCAAAACAACCTCGTTTCCCCCTCTGACCGACAAACCGTCCGCAACTGCCCCCCCAATTTAAGCAACAACCCAAACGAGACTGGCCTCCTCCCGTCCACCCCAGCACCCATCCTCCTCCAACCTTTTAATGCCTGCACCACCAAAAATGACTTTGTCACATCCACCATCCGCCGAGCCTTAAAACCAAAAGCCAACCCGGCCATGTAACTGTTTATCTTGCTAACCGACCAACCCTGCTCCCTACCGTGACCCAAAAACATTAGCAAAACCAACTCCGGCTCCTCAATCCCTCCTCCCAAAGCGGCACACCAGTCCTCCCACACCCTCCAAGCCCTCATATACGCATCCCACGTACCCGGAGCTAATGACGCCCGAATAAGCCCCATCAATGCTCCTCCAGCAGCTCCCACAGGCAACCCGGACACTCCAATCCAATCACCTCCGCCTCCGGAGCCAACTGCCGAAAACGATTCCACTGCGAACAAGAAAGGGCGTCAGCAATACAATTGTCAACCCCCGGCACATGCACCGCTACAACCCAAGCATTAAGTGACAAGCACTCTAACACTAACCGCTGCAGCAGCCGCACCACCAATGGCGACGATGCCGACAGCCCATTTATCGCTTGAACCACCCCCATGTTGTCGCAGTGAAAACGAACCTTTTTATCCCGGAACCGCTCTCCCCACAACACAACCGCCAGCACAATAGGGAACAACTCTAACAAAGCCAGATTCTTCACCCAGCCCCGTTCCACCCAAACAGCTGGCCACACTCCAGCGCACCATTGACCTCCACAAAAAGCCCCAAAACCTGAACCCCCCGCCGCATTTGTGAATAATTCAAAATCAAACGCCTCAACAACTTCCCCCATGAACAGCGAGCGACCGTTGTACTGGTCCAGAAAAGAACTCCAAACCTGTAAGTCCGCCCGCAGCTCCCTACCCAACCGAATATAATGATGCGGAGCCACCACCCCCCCAGTTGCCTGCGCCAACCGCCTACAGAACACTTGCCCCATGGGCATTATCCGGCAAGCGAAATTAAGCTTCCCCAACAGCGACTGAAGCTCCCTCAACTGCAACTTTTTTGCCCGAATCGCCCTAGCCACCAAGCCTTTCAGATCTACCAGCTTATCGCCCGGCAACCGACACTCCATCCTCACCGAGTCAATCACTATGCCAAGGAAACTCAATTCTGACACCGGCCCCACTGTCTTACCCTCCGCCAGCGGGACCCCAAACCTCTCAAAAACCGAACTCAACGTTGCCAACAATAATGCGCAAACCGGCGACCCCGGGGGGCCTATACACAAAAAATCATCCAGGTAATGAATCAGCGATTCACAACCCGACGAGTCCACCACTGCCCACTCCAAAAACGAGCTGAAAGTTTCAAAGTAAGCGCACGACAATGAACACCCCATGGGTAAACACCGATCCACAAAGAACCCCCCATCCCAAAAACATCCCAACAAATGCTGACAATCCGGATGAACTGGCAACAACAGAAACGCCACCTCAATATCCGTCTTTGCCATCAACGCTCCCGCCCCAAAACGCCTCACCCAACCGACCGCCGCGTCAAACGATGTATATACTACAGAACAAACCGCCGGGTCAATACCATCATTGACCGAGGAGCCCCTCGGGAACGACAGGTGATGAATCAAGCGAAACTTATTTGCCTCTTTCTTAGGTACAACCCCCAGCGGTGACACCCGCAAATTGTAAACCGGTGGCTCTAAAAACGGACCCGCCATCCGCCCCAGCATCACCTCCTTCCCCAACTTCTCCCCCACCACCTCTGGATGCTCCCTAGCAGACCGCAAATTCTTCCTGAGCAACACCGCCTCACCCGGAACAAACGGAATTCGAAAACCTTCCGCAAAACCCAAAACCAACAAACCCGCCGCCTCCCTATTGGGGTACCTATCTAAGTACGGTTGCATCCTTTCCAGCCGAACCGGCGTCACCCCCTTTTCCAAAACCATCCCCCCCTCTATGCTTGCCTCCCTTAAAACACCCCGCTGCCCCGTGATTCCCTCCACAGCCTGAGCATTCGTGCTTAAATTTACATTTAGGCCCAAACCTACAGGAGCCTTCATTGAAGGCAAAACACAGTCCCCTCGCTGAGGCAACCGCTGTATTGCCCGACCCCCCACTACTACCTTCCCCACGAAAGGGCTGCCCCGAACGCACTGGGGCCGTAACCTTCAGCCATAAAGCAATATCCTTATGGTCCCACCGCATCTCAGGGCGAACCGCCTTCCTCTGCCGGAACTGTTCGTCATACCGCAACCACGCCACTCCCCCATACACCCGATACGCCTCCCCGATTGCGTCCAAATAACAAAACAACCCCGAACAAGCCTCCGGAGTCTTCTCCCCAATCACACTCGCCAATATCGCGAACGCCTGCAACCAGTTTGCAAACGTCCTCGGTATTAACCTATGCCGGCGCTTCTCCTCCTCCTCCCGCTTACCATCTTCCCTTCGCACCCTATCCAGATTGAAGCGTTCCAAAGGAAGCAAGGAAAATATCTCCACATATTCCCCCTTCCAAATCCTCTCCCTCACCTCCGACTTCAAATGCGCCCCCAACGGACCCTCAAAGCAAACATAAACCTCCCCTTTTGCTTTATCATCAACCCGCACAGAATCCTCGTCCCCCTCCGTTCCTGCCTGCGTCTGTACCGACACCCCCACACCCGGCAACCCCCGCTGCGGCTCCACCGACGACCCTCCGCTCGCAGCCAAACCTTGCACGCCCCAGGCCTGCAACGGTGTCCCCCCACTCAACCCCCAACTAGCAACCAACCCCGCCAGACCCCCCAACAATTGCCCCAGGCCCTTACTCAACTCTAACTGGGAAACACCCCCCACCCCAGCCCCCACACCCTGCACTACCTGCGCAAGTGGACCCCATGCAATCTCACCTGGCTGCCTGGGCGCTGTGTTCCCATCAGCCGCAAGTCCTGACTCCTGAAGATCCCTCCTCTGCGTCACGCTGTCGCCTTCTCTCTGTCCCCTGGACCCGCTGGGACCAGGGACGTCCTCTCCCGGATAGACCATGCCGCTGGAACCTGGCAGGGCAGGAACGCGCGTTGCAACAGGATCCCTCCACGGTCCGGACCTCCTCACATCTCCTGGGCTCGGTCGGCTCCTGTCCCCTGGCTCTATGCAAACCAGGGACGCCGGGGTTAACGATGTCATCATAACTGCTCCTGGGGGCGGAGCCTCTCAAGCTGTCTGCAACCTGGGGCCCCCTGCTACCACCGGATCCACAGCCCCGCGCTGAATGCCTGACCTCCCACGCTGAGGGGCCGCCCCTGTGCCAGGAGTTACAGGGGCGCCCGCAGTACCCGCTCCCGCTCCCACGCCGTCGCCGCTTGCAGGAGTGGACGGCCGGGCCCGGCCGCCCACAAGGCTCCGCCTACAGTGAGGATTCCTCCCACGCCGGGGCCTAGTAGAAGCTGGTGTCGGCGGCACCCGACGTGGAGGGTCCCGAGAGGGGCTCCTAATACGGCGCTGAGCCCTAGGGGGGGAAGTTGATGGGGAAAGGCGCGCCGGCGGCCTGGCCCGCCGCGGCCGTAATACCGGTGAGTGAGGCAAGACAGGCACCTCACTCGGCCCCCCCAGCAGCAGCTGGATCTGCTCCTGGACCCACGCTGGGCCTCTCACCTCAGCCGCTGCCCGCAACTCGCCGATCATGGCCTCCAGACGCTCCATCTCTCAGGTGATGTACCAGCTTTTCTCTCTACCTAAAATGGCCCCTAGCCTTCTTCTTCCCTGCCTATTTAAACCCCTCGACTCCACCCCCTCACACCCCTAACCTATCCTAACCTATTCTCCATGCCAAAGCCCCCTCCCTCTCCCCTAGCCCGACCACTCCCCCCCCCAGCTCACTGAAACCAAACCCCCGTCATGGGGGCCTCCCCTAAAGGGGGCTCCGCCCCCCCTCAGTCCGGCCACTGCTTTACAGACATGTTGTTGATGTAGGACATGCAGAGCTTTTTAAGTCCTGCGCATCGCCACAGCCCTTCGGGGTCCACCCTCAGAGAATGACTCGACCAACAGGTAGCAGACTACCTCGCCTTAACTGCAGATATTGACACTCTGAGGAGCGATGAACCACTTGACTACTGGGTGTGCAGGCTTGACCTGTGGCCTGAGCTATCCCAATTTGCCATAGAACTTCTGGCCTGGCCTGCTTCAAGTGTCCTGTCAGAAAGGACCTTCAGTGCAGCAGGAGGTATTGTCACTGAGAAGAGAAGTCGCCTAGGTCAAAAAAGTCTATGTTACCTCACCTTTAATAAGATTAATGAGGCATGGATCCCGAAGGGACTGACAGTAGGCGATACATTTGACTAAAAAAGGCCTGGTGATGAGATGAGCTGCCTTGGGCTAAAAATGGTCCACACGCTGCTGTATTTTATCTCTGCATGCCAGATGACTTGCGTGACTTCTCCGCCACCAACTAGGGTTCAAGCCAAAATGTTTTAGTGCACTTTCTGCCTGGAAAACATCATTTTCTCCAGCAGCGGCTGCAACAATGCCTAATTTTTCAGGCATGTGTACATGCCTAATTTTTCTGGCCTCTGGTGCTGCACTGTGGCTGCAAAAACAAAACAAAAAAAAAGGCACATACATGTGTCAATTCCCCTTCGTGATTGTTACCTTGTTGTGGTGAAGGGGCTTGCGTATCACAATGAAGCGATCACCTCTATGAGTGTGTTGGCAAAGGCAATGTTGGTACACCCCAGATGAGATAAGGTCGTTGCTTCATTGTGAACAGACCAAAAGCGATCGGCTGGATAATTTTGCATAGAAAAAACATGAATTTTCTTTGTGATCATCTAAGGTGATCATTAAACCTACTAGGCCAACAATGGGCCCACACTGTAGAATCATTGTTTTCTGGGTCACTTAACTGTCACTGAACTACCTCAGCATGACCATAGGCTTTGAAAAACCGCCATCGCCTGCAATCTGCCAAACGTGCACACGAGCACAGTCATCACTACACCAAGATTGACACATAGAGGAATAAAATTTATGTCATGAATGTGTCAACTATTGACAACTCTTTGCGGTTGTCTAAACTCTATTCCATACACGTCCCCCGATAGGGGACGTAACAGGGATTAAACTGATAGGAATAGTAATACTTAACATACCACTCATATCTGGTAGCACAGTAAATTGCACGGCGCACGCGCAGTGCCCCAAATTGGAAGTAAGAGGACCGACCAAGCATCTTTCTCCATCTCCCGGTTCCTAAAATCTATTCCATACACCGGCCCCTGATATGGGACGTAACAGGGATAAAACTGATAGGAATAGTACTACTTAACATACCACTCATATCTGGTAGCACAGTAAGTTGCACAGCACACGCGCAGTGCCCCAAATTGGAAGTAAGAGGACCGACCAAGCATCTTTTTCCATCTCCCGGTTCCTAAAATCTATTCCATACACTGGCCCCTGATAGGGGACGTAACAGGGAATAAACTGATAGGAATAGTACTACTTAACATACCACTCATATTGGGATTGCATAGTACATTGCACGGCGCACGCGCAGTGCCCCAAATTGGAAGTAAGAGGACCGACCAAGCATCTTTTTCCATATCCCGGTTCCTAAAATCTATTCCATACACCACACTGGCCCCTGATAGGGGACAAAACAGAGATTAAACTGGTAAGAACAGATTTTTTTAATAAAAAAAAAAAAGAGGACAGCCTCTGCGGAGCTGGGTATTTTTTGGCCGCGTTACTGAACGCTCATGCACAATGGCTGTAGGCTCATGCGTCCTTTTGCGGAGGTGACAAACCTGGTCAGTCAAACCCAAGGCAACATCATCGACCTCATCCCATATGCATTTTTTCTGGAGTGGGCCATGCGAAGAGTGCTGGATCAGGCCGTAGATGAGCATGAAGAGGAAGAGTTGTGATCACCACCAGAAGCAGCCTTGTCGTCGTCGATTGCTGGACCTGCGGCAACGCAGAGAGAGGAGTCTGAAGAAACGGAGTCAGAGGGTTAAGGTGGCTTTTAGGAGGTGGAAGACCAACCACAGCAGGCGTCCCAGGGAGCTTGTTGTCACCTTTCGGGGCCCCTTGTTGTGTTGTACGTGGCTGGGTGGAGGAAGAGACCTTCAATGACGTCAGTGAGGACAAGGAACGGGACATGGCTAGCTTGGTATCCAACCTTGTGCAAATGGGGAGTTTGGGGTTGTGCAAATGGACTGTTTGCGGTTGTTTGCGGTGTGTTAAACGGGGTCTGTCACTGTGAAGCGGGCGTAATCGTTACACTACCTGATCGATACAACATCATACCTGATGTTTTAAAGCACGTTATTCCAAACAATTTAGCAATGTTAGGTGATTTATGCCCTTTATGAATTAAAACCCGACTCTGCGTCAACTACGTAATTTTCCATGGGAGTTTTGCCATGGATCCCCCTCCGGCATGCCACAGTCCAGGTGTTAGTCCCCTTGAAACAACTTTTCCATCACTATTGTGGCCAGAAAGAGTCCCTGTGGGCTTTAAAATTTGCCTGCCTATTGAAGTCTATGGCGGTTCGCCCGTTCGCAAACATTTGCGGAAATTTGCGTTCGCGAATGGAAAATTTTATGTTCACGACATCTCTAGCCATCCACTGCAGGCTTTAGGGGGCCTGTTTTTCAGCAATGCGGCTCTCAGACCTTTACCACGACACACCTCATGCAGATCCCAAAACCACAGTGTCTGCACAGCTTCACTGTGAAGTGGAGGAAAATCCACACAACTGAGACTGTTGGCTGGGTTTTTATATCCCGAACCAAAACCTGGCCTGGAACGTGGGGAGAAAACACCCACCCTGCACTTTGACTGCTCCCAGTAAGAGACGGTACGGATCGGCTCTACAGCCACACTAAATAACAAATAGTGTCAGTCAGCACTAACTGCCGCTGACACTTTTAATTACCAGCTCTTATCTCACTGAGGCCAGGAATCTCGGTGACACATACCTTCCGTCAATGACGTACCCTTGCGCCTTCCTACAGTATGTATGGTCAGCTGCACTATATCACTATCTAACCTATAATGACTATCTCCCACTAACTATCTGTATTATATATATAAGCTAACTAACTAAATATCTAATGTAATGACACAGGAAAGCAGAGAGCACAGCAATAACACTGCTGTTTCCCTCAGATCTGCAAAATACTGTATACAAGGGCTGCTGGGGAGGAGTAAGGGCTAGGCAACTATCCTATTGGTTGCTAGGGATGTTGCTAAGCTCAGACAAAGCCATTGCAGCCTTCTCATTTGCCCACAAGCAAGAAGGGAGGTTACTGATAAAAAAAATTATTCGAAATTACGAATATACACTCACCTAAAGAATTATTAGGAACACCATACTAATACGGTGTTGGACCCCCTTTTGCCTTCAGAACTGCCTTAATTCTACGTGGCATTGATTCCACAAGGTGCTGATATCATTCTTTAGAAATGTTGGCCTATATTGATAGGATAGCATCTTGCAGTTGATGGAGATTTGAGGGATGCACATCCAGGGCACGAAGCTCCCGTTCCACCACATCCCAAAGATGCTCTATTGGGTTGAGATCTGGTGACTGTGGGGGCCATTTTAGTACAGTGAACTCATTGTCATGTTCAAGAAATCAATTTGAAATGATTCGAGCTTTGTGACATGGTGCATTATCCTGCTGGAAGTAGCCATCAGAGGATGGATACATGTTCTCATTCTGTTTACGCCAAATTCGGACTCTACCATTTGAATGTCTCAACAGAAATCGAGACTCATCAGACCAGGCAACATTTTTCCAGTCTTCAACAGTCCAATTTTGGTGAGCTCGTGCAAATTGTAGCCTCTTTTTCCTATTTGTAGTGGAGATGAGTGGTACCCGGTGGGGTCTTCTGCTGTTGTAGCCCATCCGCCTCAAGGTTGTGCGTGTTGTGGCTTCACAAATGCTTTGCTGCATACCTCGGTTGTAACGAGTGGTTATTTCAGTCAACGTTGCTCTTCTATCAGCTTGAATCAGTCGGCCCATTCTCCTCTGACCTCTAGCATCCACAAGGCATTTTTGCCCACAGGACTGCCGCATACTGGATGTTTTATCCCTTTTCACACCATTCTTTGTAAACCCTAGAAATGGTTGTGCGTGAAAATCCCAGTAACTGAGCAGATTGTGAAATACTCAGACCGGCCCGTCTGGCACCAACAACCATGCCACGCTCAAAATTGCTTAAATCACCTTTCTTTCCCATTCTGACATTCAGTTTGGAGTTCAGGAGATTGTCTTGACCAGGAGCACACCCCTAAATGCATTGAAGCAACTGCCATGTGATTGGTTGACTAGATATTTGCATTAATGCGAAATAGAACAGGTGTTCCTAATAATTCTTTAGGTGAGTGTATATTCTAAATATTTGCGAATTCAATAAGTGCCGATATTCGCGATTAATATTCGCTATTCGAATATTCGCGCCCAACACTAATAAGCATGTTGATATGATGGAGGAAGAGAACAAGAAAAGGAAGATTGAATCATATACCCTTTTTTTGTGGTTGAAGGGGTGCATGGGAATACAGTGTATTCAATACACCATAAAAGCCACATTTAAAGTGCCTAAATACCCGCTCTCACAAAAAGCTGACGGCAGGGCAGGTCAGCACCTCCAAGGAGTAGAGTGCCAGTTCGTGCCACGTGTTCAGCTTGGACACCCAATAGTTGTAAGGCACAGAGGGATCGCTGAGGATGCTGGCACGGTCTGCTACGTACTCCTTCACCATCTTCCAAAATTTTTCCCTCCTTGTGACACTAGGCCGCGCATCAGGGTGAGGGTGCTGGCGGGGTGTCATGAAACTGTCCCAGGCCTTGGAGAGTGTTGCCCTGCCTCTGTTGGAACTGCTGTGTGTTCCCCTCGTCTACCCTCCTTGGTTGCCCAAGGAACTACATACTCTGCCGCCAGTGTTGTCAGCTGGAAATTTTTGGAGCAATTTATCCACAAGGACCTTCTGGTATTGCACCATTTTGCTAGTCCTCTCCACCACAGGAATGAGAGATGAGAAGTTCTCTTTGTAGCGGGTGTCGAGAAGGGTGAACAACCAGCAATCGGTGTTGGCCAAAATGCATATAATGCGAGGGTCACGGGACAGGCAGCATAACATAAAGTCAGCCATGTGTGCCAGAGTCTAAAACAGACAAGACTTTGCTGTCCTCATCAGGAGTATGACTCCCAATCTCCTCTTCCCCTTCCATCTACGCTGAACAGAGGGAGTAAACCTGCTATGGGTACTACCCTCTGTAGCGAAGGCAACCGTCTCCTGATCCTCCTCCTCATCATCATCATCCAATTTGTGCTGAGAAGACGAACTGAGGGTGGTCTGGCTATCACTTTGTGTACTCTCTTCCCCCATTTCCACCTCTTCAACATGCAAAGCGTCTGCATTCATTGTGAGCAGCAAGCATTTCAGTAGACACAAAAGTGGAATGGTTACGATGATAATAGCGGCATCGCCGCTCACCATCTGTGTTTATTCCTCAAGGTTGCGTAAAAACTCACAGAGGTCAGACATTCATGACCACCGCTTGTGAAGAGTGGAAGCTGACTGGAAAGGCGACACCCATGTTCCAGCTGGTATACCACTACTGCCCTCTGCTGCTCACAAAGCCTGGCAACATGTGGAACGTGGAGTTTCAGCGTGTGCTTACATCGCACAACAGTCAGTGAGCTGGCAATTGCAAGCGTTGCCAGACCGGCGGCAGCTGTAGATGACCAGTAGCTCAGGCAAATTGGGCTAGGTTTTGAGAAACAGCTGAACCACTAAGTTGAACACGTGGACTAGGCACGGTATGTGTGTGAGCCTGCCGAGCTCCAAAGCTGCCACCAAGTTACGGCCATTATCAGACACAACCATGCCTGGTTGTAGGTTGACTACAAGAAAATTTAACTGAATGTCACTGATATTTAGGATGCGCAAACATTATACAGGAGATGTAGCGCAGGTAATGTCACTGTCACCAGCGGGGAAAATATTAAACTGAATGTCATTGATTCAAATATTTAGAGAGGGCTCACCTACTGTTCAAGAGAGGAGTGGGTGCACCTACAAAAGGATTCACCCAATCCTTTAGAAAGATTAAGAAAACAATTTAAAATAGTAGGGCACACCACCACTTGATGTCACACGGATAATTAATATAAGGATTTTTATTATAACATATAATATTTATGACATATACAGTAAAATTACTAAAACATATAAATTATTACTATAAAATTCTTTCAAATATAGTCATCAGTGGTATAGTCAGCTAGGGTATGAACAAAAATTAATATACTCGACTGGACTATAATAAAAATTGCAATCTTTCTAAAGGGTTAATGACCCCGATATAATGTCCCAGAATAAAAGTTGCAATCTTTCTTAAGGGTTAATAACCCCGATGTAATGTCCCAGGAGAAAGTTCAATCCAATAGATAGAAACTTATATGAGAGTCACTTGTATTTATATGAATTACCACTTAATCGCGGTAATGCCGCAGGTAAAACGCTGCCTAATTGCAAGACTATGACGGAGTGGTTTTACTCACTATTTTAGATGATGCCGGTTTCCATATCACTCGTGGCGTCCCATGTATAGTGAAAGTCTTTTATAGGCTGCGGTATAATGCGGTTTTCAATTGCGGCAGAAATAACTACAAGAAAACTTGCGGGATCCTCGGTGGTTGTAGTCAGCTGTGCCGTCTCAGAGGTCACCTGGAAGTATGTACCTTCTGCGTTGTTTATTCACAATATGCAGGGTTACCTTTCACCAGGAAATGAAGGACTCAGCACAAAAAGACGGATATCCAGCTTTTCTTTACAACAGGCTGCAGGTTCACCGATCCCTTCCTTAAAGCGCTTATTGATCTTCGGTTCTGTACTTTTATATCATGGAAGAAGGAGCCTTAGTCTCCGAAACGCGTATGGTAATTAATCCCATGATATAAAAGTACAGAACCGAAGATCAATAAGCTCTTTTAGGAAGGGATCGGTGAACCTGCAGCCTGTTGTAAAGAAAAGCTGGATATCCGTCTTTTTGTGCTGAGTCCTTCATTTCCTGGTGAAAGGTAACCCTGCATATTTTGAATAAACAACGCAGAAGGTACATACTTTCAGGTGACCTCTGAGACGGCACAGCTGACTACAACCACCGAGGATCCCGCAAGTTTTCTTCTATTTATTTCTGCCGCAATTGAAAACCGCATTATACCGCAGCCTATAAAAGACTTTCACTATACGTGGGACGCCACGAGTGATATGGAAACCGGCATTATCTAAAATAGTGAGTAAAACCACTCCAGCATAGTCTTGCAATTAGGCAGCGTTTTACCTGCGGCATTACCGCGATTAAGTGGTAATTCATATAAATACAAGTGACTCTCATATAAGTTTCTATCTATTGGATTGAACTTTCTCCTGGGACATTACATCGGGGTTATTAACCCTTAAGAAAGATTGCAACTTTTATTCTGGGACATTATATCGGGGTCATTAACCCTTTAGAAAGATTGCAATTTTTATTATAGTCCAGTCGAGTATATTCATTTTTGTTCATACCCTAGCTGACTATACCACTGATGACTATATTTTAAAGAATTTTATAGTAATAATTTATATGTTTTAGTAATTTTACTGTATATGTCATAAATATTATATGTTATAATAAAAATCCTTATATTAATTATCCGTGTGACATCAAGTGGTGGTGTGCCCTACTATTTTGAATGTCAGTGATATTTAGGATGTGCTCGAGTCAAAATGGTGTTCGGACGAGCATGCTCGCCCAACACTAGTGGCTAATATTTTGAAAGATTTGTGTGTGACAAATCACAAAAGTTTCAGATTCAACAAAATGTTAATCTTTTGGGAAATTCATAACAAATTAAATTAGTGTACAACTGATTTGCTGGTCTCTAGTTGAGTATTATACAATATACTACCAATACCAACCTCATGCTGTTTTGCTACGTAGTAAGGCTGAAGCTCAGCCTGTGTTTGTGGGAGGGGCAAAGGAGGCCTATATAGCGCCGCCTCGCTCTCCCATCATGGATGCCACGCTCTACCGTGACGTCTCATCACTTCCGGTTTCGGGTTCCCACGTTGCCGCTTTACCCTCGCTGCCGCTCTGTACCTGCCGCCGCTCTGAAGGTTATACCGAATCCAATCGATCTTCTCTCCGCCGGTAAGCTAAGCGGCGCCTTGAGCTGCTCCCCGTCCTGGGAGCCTCGGCGCCGTTCTTTCTGCGCTTCAGCACGTGTTCTCGCGAGCCTGGGCCCCGACTCTCCTGCACTGGTCTCCTGGGCAATGCCGGACGCTCAGGTCGCCACTGTTTCCAGTTGATCGGGTCTCACATGCTCCATCTGTGCACCTGCCTGTCAGTTCACAGTTCACATTTCGATCTCAGCCTTCAGTCCATCCAGACACTGCACAATCACAACCATGCATCAAACATCACCATGTGAATAAATCGTTAGGCTTGCTGTGATATCATAAGGTCTGGCTACCCCTCTTATGTCTGCTTGGCAACCACTTGCATTTAAATAGCAGAACACATATCATGCACTCATGCCTGCATCACATGTCACCCAAATAAGATCTGTTCCCCTGGAGCAATAACTGATCCATAATTTTCTCAGGGGGTTGTCCCATCATTGGTGCAGGCGGAGCATGGACATGTGGCACATGCCGATCTCCTCATGACGGACTTGGGGTCGGTCCTGCGCCTCAAAAAATAAAAATAATTTTTTTTTTTTTCCGGTTAGTCTTCTGTCACGCGGAAGATTCATGTTTTTATTGGTCTCCACCAGGTCCATCTAGTCTGCCTCGCAGCAGTTTCAGGTCATTCCACGTATCAGGGTCATCCGGTCGTCGTCTGCCGCGCGGCAGATTCACGTCATCAATTCTACTGAGACGCTCGGGTTTGTCCTGTCATTTGTCTGCCGCACGGCAGATTCATGTTATTTCATTCCTGAGACACATCGGTCTTAGGCCTCATGCACGCGACCGTTGTTGGGTTCCGTGTCCGTTGTTCCGTTTTCCGTGAATTTCTGCGGACCCACTCGGAAAATGCACCGTTTGTCATCCGCGTCCGTGATCCGTGTTTCCAGTCCGTGAAAAAAATAAGACCTGTCCTATTTTTTTCACAGACAACGGTTCGCGGACCCATTCAAGTCAATGGGTCCGTGAAAGAACACGGAGGCACACAAGATTGTCATCCGCGTCCGTGATCCGTGTCCGTTTTTTTGCTATCATTTTCAAGGCAAACTTGATTTAGATTTTTTTTTCACTTTTCATGTCTGGTGATCCTCCAAAAATCAAGGAAGACACACGGAACTAAAAACGGAAACGGATCACGGAACAACGGAACCCCGTTTTGCGGACCATGAAAAAATACTGTCGTGTGCATGAGGCCTTATCCGGTCGTTTGTCTGCCACGCAGCAGATTCATGTCATTATTTTCCTGACACGCATCAGGTTTCATCAGGTCATTGTATGCCACACAGCAAATTCATGCCTTTTATTGTCCTGATACGCATCAGGTTTTATCCGGTCATTTGTATGCCACGCAGCAGATTCATGTCATTTCATTTTTTCCTGACGCGGATCAGGTTCATTCGATCTTTTGTCTGCCACGCAGCAGTTCATGTTCTATTTTCCTGACACGCATCAGGTTCATTCGCTTGTCTGCCACGCAGCAGTTCATGTTTTATTTTCCTGACACGCATCAGGTTCATTTACCGCCCTGACACGCATCAGGGACAGGTTTTTCTTTTATGTCATATTTTATATTCCTGACACGCATCACGTGCTTCTTCACGGTCCTGCCACGCAGCAGGTACATCGGTCGTCTGACACGCATCAGGCCATTTCAACCTGGTTGGACCCTGATGCGCCTCAGGGGCACTTGCCACTAGCCACGCAGCTAGTTCACGAGCTCGACCACCTGACACGCATCAGGTCATTTGTTTCGCTCTCTGGCCTCACATGTATCAGGCACGGTTAATTTCCTTGACAACGTGCGCTCCCGCTCCCTGATCCACGTCAGGTTCTACTTTATCTCCAGCATCTCTCAAGCCTCACCCCATGTTTTTCTAGGGTCATCCCAGAGGTCTATCTGGTTCAAATTTCACTTAGGTGATTTCCTCCAGGTACCAGTCTCAGGTCCCTTTCCATCCAGGTCATTCCTGTTCCACGGTTTCATACGCCAAGTCCAGGTAATCTAGGTCAGCTCGTCAGGTGGGTCAGCCCTTTACCCCTCTTCTTGGTGACGGTTGTCTGTCACACTTCAGTGTTTATTTTCAGAGGGTTCCGCAGGTTCACTCGTTGGTGTCAGGTGGCTCTAATACTTTCTGTCATTTATTCCACAGCACGATGTCCCACGCGTCCGATATCGCCGAGACTCGCTCCATTCCGGAATCACCCAGCTCAGCCCATGGAAGCGATCTTTCATTCAGGCAGTGGACCATTCCAAAACTAATGACCGAGCTAACTAGGAGAGGCATCCGCTATCCTGCCTCGGCTCGCAAAGCAGAGTTGTACTGACTATTTACTGCTGAGCCTATCTTAGCTGTGTAAGAGCAAGTGTCCCTGTCCACGATCCAGACAGCGCTGGCCCAGCTTCACTCAACTATCAACACTCTTGCCAGTTCAGTGTCTGACATCCAGACCAGGTTGCTGGTTGTGGAGACCATGCCGTCAATTCCGAATATTCCTACCTCTCCGGTTCCAGGCCCCTCCGCCACTCAGGCCCCAACCCCAGGTAGGGCTTCCAGCTCCTTCACCATTGCCCCGTCACACTTCGTTCCTGACAACATCCGGAAGGACATTTTGGCAGGTAAAGACATAAACCTGGCTTCCATACTCATTTCCACCCACGATTCCAACGAAAACAAGACCATTGCATGTGGAGACGTGTCAGTGGTTCTTAAATCCAAAGATGCCCGGTTGCACAAAAAACTCTCCATTCCGGAGTTTGTGCTTGCTTTCAGCCTATTCCGGGATATCCTATGCTCTGCCCAACCACACCGTAGGGAGGAACTCGACACCTACCTTTACAGGGTCACTGATTTGGGACACAAGTATGGAGGTCATGCTTTTTATGACTACCATCGCTCGTTCTCTGCCAAAGCCGCTGCTGCTCTGTCCCAATTCCAGCACATCACGGATTGGTCCACACTAGACATGGAGCTGTTCTGCAGGCATTTTGCGGGACTCAAAGCACCCACCTGTGCCACCTGTCAGTCCATCTCGCATTCCTCCGACTGGTGTCCCAATTCAGGATCTCTGGCCCAAGGTAGACCCTCTGGCATCCCTTCCGGTTCTTCAAGTTCAGGGCAGAACGTCGACAAATGGGGCAAGCCCATAGTGTTTTTGGGCAGAAGTCAGGTCTGCAATAATTTCAATTGGTCTGACTGTTATTTCGCAAAATGCAAGGCTTTGCACGTTTGCTCCATCTGTTTCAGGGCCCATCCCCAGTCGTCTTGTCCGCAAAGATCCTCCAGACATCTATGACTAGCTGGAGTCAACATCGATCTACTGGCCGCCCTCCTTTTGCATCATCACGACCCCACATTCGTGCAGTTTTTGATTTCTGGGTTTTCACAGGGGTTCCACACAGGGCTAGTTTCCTCTCCGCAGACAACATGGGAGGGCTCCAATCTCCGTTCTGCCTTGGCGGATCTTGAATCAGTGGACTCCCTCATCCAGTCCGAGATCAGCAAGGGTTTTCTCCTGGGTCCATTTGCAGTCCCCCCCTTTGACATCTGGAGGGTCCACCCCATTGGTCTGGTTACGAAAAAAATTCTAATAAAAAAAGGCTGATATTCAACCTTTCTGCTCCTCATGCTTCCAGCACACCCAGTTTAAATTTGCTCATTCTTTCTGAGGACTTCTCCATGCAGTACTCTTCCTTGGGCGAAGCCATTCGGTTGATTCTCCAGCCAGGATCAGGCGCTTGGCTTTCCAAGGCAAACATTGCCGATGCCTTTAAGCTTCTTCCAGTTTCACCTCAATTATGGAAGTTCTATGGCATTAAGTGGAGGGAACTGTACTATTTTGCAGACAGATTGACCTTTGGATCAAAGAGCAGCCGCTGGCTGTTTGATCAGTTCGCCACAGCTCTCCACTGGGTCTTGGTCAATCACGGCGGATGCTCCAGGGTCATCCACTACCTTGATGACTTCCTGTTGATCGAGACCTCAGATCAAGCACCCAATCAGCTCCAGGTTCTTCTCGACATATTTTCGAAACTAAACGTCCCGGTTTCCCCAGCAAAAGTTGAAGGTCCATCTTCAGTAATAACCTTCCTGGGGATTATCTTGGACACTGGTAAGATGAAAGCCAGATTGCCCGATGACAAACTCAAGAAAAACCAGGATTCCATCAGGAAATCTGTCATGGCCAGGACCCTCGCCAAGGTCGAACTCCAGTCACTTCTGGGAATGTTAAATTTCACCTCTAAGATCATGCCTCAGGGGCGGGCCTTAATTTCCAGATTGCTGAAACTTTTACCTGCTGCCTCGGATCAGGACGCTTTGATCCATCTCGATGCTGCCGCAACGGCCAATCTACACATGTGGCACCATTTCATTTCAAACTGGAATGGCATCTCCCTCTTCGTCCCTTCGTGGGACCACAATTCACCCACAGTCTTTTCAGACGCAGCAGCTTCAAAAGGGTTTGCAGCCATTTTCATCACCCACTGGTTCGCGGGTCCTTGGCCGACCTCCGATTTCTTCCGTTCAGAGTTCCATCAAATCTTCTCCACTTCTAGAAATCTATCCCATCGTCGCAGCTGCCCAGATCTGGGGGGAGATTTGGAGGGATAAGCCAGTCATCTTCATCACAGACAATCAGGCAGTCGTAGAAATCCTCAGCAAAGGCCGTTCCTCTTCTCCACAAATCATGCCTTTTGTCAGCAGACTAGTGTGTCTTGCGTTACAGTATAATTTTCATTTCTCATGTAGGTTCATACGGGGTTCAGCAAACACGGCGGCCCATGCCCTTTCTCGTTTCAACTTCCCTGTTTTCTTTCAGGTAATGCCAGATGCAGATCCATCAGGGGTCCCTCCACCCACCCTCGAGACACTGACGATGGATTAAGCAAGCAATGTCAGAACAGCTAAGTCACTCATCCATAACTCCTTATTCCTCAATACAGCCAGGAACTACAAGACAGGGTGGGAAACCTTCATACAATTCTCCCTCAGACATCCACAGGAACAACTGGACCGAACAACTTATGTTATGGCATTCGTGGCTTATTTTCACACAGACCTTCACCTGTCATTCAATAACATCAAATTATACCTAGCAGGGGTACAACATTTTTTCACTTTAGATCACCCAGCCAGCCAGTCCATATTTTCGTCTCAAGCCATAAAATCCACCCTGAGAGGGATTCAAAAGAACAGCAGCAAGCCAGAGTCCCGCAGGAAACCAGTCACCGGGGCAATGTTCAGGGCCTTTTCCACCTCCCTAGACAATGATCCTTTCGGGCCATATAAAAGCATAGTGATCAAAGCAGCTATGTACCTCTGTTTTTATGGGTTCTTACGGCCCGGGGAATTCACCAGCTCTCCTGGACACGCAGGCCCCACTTTAAATCAATTAGCCTGGCAGCAGACGCATTGCACCCTATCACTCCACTCCAACAAAACTTCTCAAGTGGGACCGCCAGTCAAAATTCGCTATTACCAGACCTCCAATGACTGGTGCCCGGTTGCAGTGTTCAAAAAGCTATTCACCACCTCAAAAGATCCCGTACCGGGCAGCCCTCTTTTCCCTTTCAACTCCAAACTTCTCACGGCATCACAGTTCGTTCACCACATCAGAATCTTAGCTTCCGGACTAGGGTTCGATGCCAAGGCCATTTCGGGACATTCATTTCGCATAGGGGCGGCATCCGCAGCGTCAAGTCATGGGGTCCCAGCGCACGTCTTCCAGAAAATGGGCAGATGGTATCTTCCTGTTTCACGCACTACGTTCCGAACCCGCAGGTTGAGAGTGCCAAAGCCTTCACCAGCTTAGCTCTATGAGTTCCGCATTAATCTTTCCTACCCGATTGATTTTTGCCCCTCATTTAGCTCGCACACGGCCATGGCTTCCGGCAAACCTCAGCCATTGATAGTTGACAGTCAAGTCACCCCTCCCCAACTTGGTTCATCCACTCTGTTCCCACCGTAGCCAGGACCACAAGTAATAAGGCTGAAGCTCAGCCTGTGTTTGTGGGAGGGGCGAAGGAGGCCTATATAGCGCCGCCTCGCTCTCCCATTATGGACACCGCACTCTACCCCTCCCACCCTTCCCCTTCTTCACCTCTCTCACCATCAGGCTTGCCCCTCATTTAGCTCGCACACGGCCATGGCTTCCGGCACACCTCAGCCATTGATAGTTGACAGTCAAGTCATCCCTCCCCAACTTGGTTTATCCACTCTGTTCCCACCGTAGCCAGGACCACAAACAGTATTATAGGCACACATTTAAATACACCACAGTGGAAAAGTTTATAAATAGGGTTACTGGGGATTTTTTATATTTCACCACTTATATTTTTATTTATTTGGCTAAAGCAATATCAGTTGACTATATATTGTGTAGGTTATTTGGCAGTAGCTCTAAATAGCACTTGTGCCATTATGCTGTGACGCATTCAGTCTGTATGACATATCAGGTGAAGCAGACAGTTTAACTGCGATACCTTATTATTCCCTGCCTCTAAAAGAATGTTACCTGAATCCTCCAGGGATTATTGTTTTTGCTTTTATTGTTAGTGACCAGCTGTTACCATGATTTTAGGCTTCATTGGCAGAATCTTGTATGGCCTTTGTCAGAGACCTGCTTGCTTGACTCTTACCATAAATAATTAATTTAATTTCTTTAAAGATAGAAACAGCTTTTATAATCACTATTTCTGTAAAAAACAGTGCTGTCTGCTTTGGAAAACATGTTTTCATATACTCTGTTATAGAACGGTGACTTAATAGAGAAAAATCTCTGATTGAGGACCCTTATTTTATTTTATAGCCATATACTGTATATACAGTACAGACCAAAAGTTTGGACACACCTTCTCATTCAAAGAGTTTTATTTATTTTCATGACTATGAAGGCATCAAAACTATGAATTAACACATGTGAAATTATATACATAACAAACAAGTATGAAACAACTGAAAATATGTCATATTCTAGGTTCTTCAAAGTAGCCACCTTTTGCTTTGATTACTGCTTTGCACACTATTGGCGTTCTCTTGATGAGCTTCAAGAGGTAGTCCCCTGAAATGGTCTTCCAACAGTCTTGAAGGAGTTCCCAGAGATGCTTAGCACTTGTTGGCCCTTTTGCCTTCACTCTGCGGTCCAGCTGACCCCAAACCATCTCGATTGGGTTCAGGTCCGGTGACTGTGGAGGCCAGGTCATCTGGCGCAGCACCCCATCACTCTGCTTCATGGTCAAATAGCCCTTACTTTCAAAGTTTTCCCAATTTTTGGGCTGACTGACTGACCTTCATTTCTTAAAGTAATGATGGCCACTCGTTTTTCTTTACTTAGCTGCTTTTTTCTTGCCATAATACAAATTCTAACAGTCTATTTAGTAGGACTATCAGCTGTGTATCCACCTGACTTCTCCTCAACGCAACTGATGGTCCCAACTCCATTTATAAGGCAAGAAATCCCACTTATTAAACCTGACAGGGCACACCTGTGAAGTGAAAACCATTTCAGGGGACTACCTCTTGAAGCTCATCAAGAGAACGCCAAGACTGTGCAAAGCAGTAATCAAAGCAAAAGGTGGCTACTTTGAAGAACCTAGAATATGACATATTTTCAGTTGTTTCACACTTGTTTGTTATGTATATAATTCCACATGTGTTAATTCATAGTTTTGATGCCTTCAGTGTGAATCTACAATTTTCATAGTCATGAAAATAAAGAAAACTCTTTGGATGAGAAGGTGTGTCCAAACTTTTGGTCTGTACTGTATATATTAAAAAGGTGTGTGGAAAAGTGCTGGAAGGGGTATATGTCTCTCCCAGAGTCCTCAACTAGGTGAGATAAAAAGAATCTAGAAGGCTGTATTTGCTTCAGCGAAGTGTATTTTGCTGGACCTGTTTTGTTCAGACTGTTGTGGGCTGAAATTTTTTTTGACTGGTAGCTAGGTTTGTATAATACAACATAAACAAAGACAGGTGCACTCTGCAGTCTTACTAAGCTCTCAAACTGGTGTTAAAATTGAGAGATTAGCCAACATGCCCTACGTGAGGACATGTCTGAGCCCGAGCACCGCGCCAAGGTTTCTCAAGTGGCTCGGGACCTAACGCTTACCCTACCTGGGCCATATGGGCAATACCAGGAGCCAGTGGGCGAATTACAGGAGCGCAAGGTCCGACTCAAAGCAATCTCCCAGTAACCTCCAGCATGTGACCATGCATACAATGGAAGGAGGCAGAGAGCTCTGAGCCCCACCCAAGACTGGCTGATATAGCCCGGGTCTCACATGTGCACCAGAATGCTGCCTGTGGATGGAAATAAAGGCACATTCAGACTAGGAGTTTCTACACCTCCCAAAAATTCAAAATACAAACTACAAATTGGCGTGGTATTAAAAAGCAGGAAGTGCTCAACCCCTGCAGTGGTGCATCTATACCGGGGGGGGGGGGGGGGGGGCAGATCCTGCACTTGTGGTCCGCTGCTAATGGCAATCCCCAGCAAAAATGCATACAATGGAGGATGCCTGCAGCGGACCACAAGTACCACAATGGACATCCTACACAGGATAGCAAATGTGTGGATGTGATAAACATATATATAATATAACAAAAACAAAGACAGGTCCGCTGTGGTCCGCTGCAGGCATCCTCCATTGTATGCATTTTTGCTGGGGATTGCCATTAGCAGCGGACCACAAGTGCAGGATCTGCCCCCCAGGATCTGCACCACTGCATATGGGGTTGAGCACTTCCTGCTTTTTAATACCACGCCAATTTGTAGGTAGCTAGGTTTGGCAGTGGGATCTACCAGTCCACACTCTTACTCCAGTGCAGCTATTTCACCTAGCCTGGGGAGGTAACATGTGTACCTACAGGGATCGTTGACAGGGAAAAAGTAGAGGCCTCAGAGCCTTAGTCGGTGTCAGAGTTTGCAAAGCCTAAACCTCCTGAAATGCTGAAAGCATAGATGAGAGAGACGTTCTCTGTATAGTTAGCGCCCAGATGGGCAGGTGTTTATATAATGTTTTGTGTTATGCTTTATTTGCTGTGGCTTCACCCCAAGTGACAGTAAACTTCCCCTGTATTGTGTTGTGCTGGATAAAAAAATGAATTACCATTTAGAATTTTAACCCCCTAAGTCTGAGAATCTGTCATTGCCAACCCCGCCACAAGTACACAGATACCTACTACATATACTGTATTTTTCACCCCATAGGATGTACTGTTTTCCCCTCAAAGTGAGGAGCATTATGGAAGTGCTCATTAGTACCAGAGGACGGGGACGCGGTGAATGCAGCACTCCCTGGGCTCTGTAATCACCGCTTCCTGGTCCACTGCTGTCGGCTGTGCTGTGGTTGCACACAGCATGAGGGCGCTCTGTGATCTCATGCCTCGCGCATCGGGTCACAGCCCAGCCAATAGAAGGAAGAAGAGAGAGCACTGGAGGTGAGGAACGGTGGCGTACGGAGCAGGAGATGTAAGAGGATTTTTTTTTTTATGTGATGTGAGGCTGGAGGCTGATCAAATGAGGCTGGGGGCTGATTAAATGTGACTGGGGCTGATTAAGTGAGGCTGGGGGCTGATTAAATGAGGCTAGAGCTGATATGAGGCATGGAATCTTGTATGAGGCTGGGGGGCTGATATGAGGTATGGGGTCTTATTTATATTGGGGACTGATTGGGGGTCATTCACATTGGGGTCTGAGGTGAGGTCTTATTTTGGGTCTGTTCTGAGGTCTTATTGGGGTCTTTTTAACATTGGGGGTCTGATCTGAGGCCTGATTGAGGGTCTTATTAAAATTGGAGGTCTGATTTGGGCTGTGAGCTGAGTTCTGATTCCCCCTGTTAGCCCAGCTCTCCGAGCCTGCGTTGCTGGCCCTACATGCATGGGCACAGGACTACCTCATTCCCTCCTGCTGCCGTGTGCTGTGCTGTTGTATCTGTGCTCCATGCCAGAGTTTACTTCCTGCTTGAGTCCTACACTGTTGTTGGGGCATGCAGAGGCATGTCTCCCATCCCTTGTGAGGTAGCATGTACATGCCCTCTATCTCCTCAGCCTATAGCTGGGTTGCAGGAAGTATTTAAAGGTGCTTCCTGCCCCAGTAAGGTGCCTGAGCAGTCTTGATCACTAGCTTGTATAGTTCCTTGTGTGAAGCTGTTTTGGAAGTTTCTTGTGTACCGGACTCTGCTTCTCGATTTAACAGATTTTGCTTGTTTGCTGCCTGCCTCTGACCTTGGACTTCTATTATGAACTTTGTTTGATCGCTTCCTGCCCTGACTCCAGACTTTCTGACTACGTCTTTCCCCTCATTGCTTGCACCGGGCTGCTCTGGAGCATTATCTGGTAACTACCCTAACAGCTCAAGCCTATCTTCACCATCAGAGGCTCTAATGAAGACCAGACAGTTACTTAGTCACGCCTCTCCAGGGTATAGTTGGTCCACACCCACTTGCATAACACCTCCTCTAAAACCTAGGTGCATTTTATGGGCCGGTGGGTCTTATAGGGTGAAAAATATGATATGTATTAAGGCTGATTTCAGCCTGTATTTGTGGGCAGGGCGTTGGCTCCCTATATATACCTGCCAATTCCTTCCCTCAGGTGGTGTGTCTCACTTACCTTGTAGGAGGAGCCAAATCTAGCTGCCATGCAAGCTTCACGTCTGTTTTTTTTGCAGCTTCACGTCGGGTTGTTCAAGTGCGATTCGCTACACAGCGCCACGATATCAAGAGAGGTCGTTCGGTTACACGTAAGTTCTTGGAGCATGAGCTCCCGCCTACTCACGGCTACGGGCAGTAGCACTCCTCCACGAAGGTTCTGCGGTTCAAGGTGGAACGCATCCACTTCCGCCTGCCCTCCTCAGGCACCTCCAGCCGAGCACTGACCGCAACACCTCCCACACACGTCCGCCCACTCCAGGCTCACACTTGGGGACCGCACATCCCAGTCCAAGCAGGGTAGCAGGCACGGGGGTCCCCCTTGCCCTCCCTGCAGCGGCCATGAGCACGCCACATGCCCACTCGGAAATATCCACCCCAGATAAAAAAAAAAAAAAAGGGGGATAATAAATCATTGCCCCAGCAGAGACGCTATATAGCAGAGGCGGCACAGATGGGAAGCAGTGGGCATTGTTGCCGGCGTTACGCCAAACTGCGGCAGCCCAGCTTCCAGCCTGTGTCAGGGGCAATTTTGGTGTGCGTATTTGCATATATTAATCAACAGCACACGGGCCAGTAAGTTACTTGGTCCCTGCAGGTCAGAATTGTGTCACGGCATGGAAGCAGGGATTCACACTGCCAGCAGGTGTCAGGGGTCCAAAATTGCGCGTGGCAGGCTCCCCGTTTCCAAACGCAGGTTTGGCTGGAAAGATTAGTCAGCGGCGCGCGATCAGTTCAGTTATCACATATACCGCGTACTTAAATCATCTGTCGCCTGGACCACTCAGGCCAAGTTCAATGTTGTACGTCACCTGGATCGTCCAGGCCGTGTTTAATGTTATGTCACCTGGATCGTCCAGGCCAACTTTAAACGTTGTATGTCACCTGGATCGTCCAGGCCGAGTTCAATGTTGTATGTCACCTGGATCGTCCAGACCAACTTTAGCGTTGTATGTCACCTGGATCGTCCGGGCCGAATTTAATGTTGTATGTCACCTGGATCGTCCAGGCCAACTTTAGCGTTGTATGTCACCTGGATCGTCCAGGCCAACTTAACAGTGTATGTCACCTAGATCGTCTAGGTTCAGCTACCACTGATACCATGTCACATCATTTATCTTGTCTCTGGGTCACGCCAGGATGAGCTAAATGTTGGGCGACAACTGGACCTTCAATTTAGCCATTGTTGTGACACGCAGTTAGTTTTTCAATGAGCCAATGTAACACGTCACCTGGATCGTCCAGGCCGAGTTTTTTATATGTCCCCTGGATCATACGGGGCCGAGTTTTACGTAGTATGTTACCTGGATTGTCCAGGCCGAGTCTAATGTTGTGCGTCTTCTGGATCATCCAGGCCGGGTTCAATGTTGTATGTCACCTGGATCGTCCAGGCTATGTTCAATATGGTATTTCACCTGGATCGTCCAGGCCAAGTCTAATGTTATGTCACCTGGATCGTCCAGGCCACGTTTTTAAGTAGTATGTTACCTGGATCGTCCAGGCCATGTTCAATGTAGTATGTCACCTGGATCGTCCAGGCCATGTTTAATGTAGTATGTCACCTGGATCGTCCAGGCCATGTTTAATGTAGTATGTCACCTGGATCGTCCAGGCCATGTTTAATGTAGTATGTCACCTGGATCGTCCAGGCCATGTTTAATGTAGTATGTCACCTGGATCGTCCAGGCCATGTTTAATGTAGTATGTCACCTGGATCGTCCAGGCCATGTTTAATGTAGTATGTCACCTGGATCGTCCAGGCCATGTTTAATGTAGTATGTCACCTGGATCGTCCAGGCCATGTTTAATGTAGTATGTCACCTGGATCGTCCAGGCCATGTTTAATGTAGTATGTCACCTGGATCGTCCAGGCCATGTTTAATGTAGTATGTCACCTGGATCGTCCAGGCCATGTTTAATTTAGTATGTCACATAGGTTGTCCAGGTTCAGCTACCACTGATAACATGTCACACCATTTGTCCTGTCCGGGTTACCCCTAGGATGAGCTAAATGTTGAGTGACAACTGGACCTCCAAGTTAGCCACTGCTGTATCCACGTCATATGTCATATTGGGTTCGCCACACCCCATTCTAGTCTGTCCAGGCTCGGCTTTTAGGAGCCTTCCGGACGATCAAGGGGTTTCACGGTCCCCATCCTTTTCTCACGGCTACATTATTCAGTTTACTTAAATTTTTCCCTCAGATTCCTAGAAGTGTCTCCAGCCACTATCATTCTCAAAGTAGGCTAAAAGTCCCGCAAGGTAAGTCATACGCAACAAGGGTAATAGCACTGGGAGGTTCTATCCTTGCATATCCCAGTCTGTATATACCTTATTTAGCTCTTATTGTTGGTTTTTTCTGTTCGCGGCAATCCAGATCAAGTCATTCATCAAAGTCAGGTTCAGTCAAAGGCGGATCCACGATGTCTCAGGGTCAAAGAAATGTAGCAGCAGATGCACTGTCTAGATTTAATTTTTCGGTTTTCTTTCAGGAGATGCCCGCCGCGGACCCCACGGGAGCCTCAATCCCGACATACAACACTCTAGTGATGGGCTAGAGTCTTTGATTTCGACAGCAAAACACCTTATAAGTCAATCATTAGCCCCAAATACGGCCAGGAATTACAGAGCCGGGTTGAAAGCGTTTGATAGTTTTAGACTCCTTTACCCTCAGGGCGGCCGTGACGAAACATCATACTTGCTGGCGTTCATAGCTTTCTGTTATTCCCAACTTAAACTCTCTTATAATACCATCAAATTATACCTAGCGGGCCTCCAACATCACTTCCTGCTCAGTAATCCGGGTCGATCTTCTATTTTTTCAAACCAGGCAATCAAGGCGGCCCTCAGGGGAATACAAAAAATGCAAAACAGGCTCCCACCCGTAGACAACCGGTGTCCAGCAAGCTGTTCAGGGATTTGTCTTCTGCCCTAGATGGCTGTCCTTTTGGGCCCTTGACCAGCACGGTAATACAAGCAGCCATGCTTTTAAGTTTTTACGGCTTCCTCCGGCCAGGAGAATTCACCGGCAGCTCTCCGGGACATGGCTGTCTCCGCAAAGAACAGCTGTCGTGGCATAATGACTATTTCGTACTCAGCCTTCCACTGACCAAAACAAACCAAGCAGGGCCACCCACGGAGATTAAATATTTCCCTACCCAAAATAACTGGTGCCCAGTTCGGATCCTCAACAAATTATTATCCCTGTTACAGACAGCGCCTCCTAACAGTCCTCTCCTGCCCTTCAAAGACAAACCCCTCTCTTCAAACCAATTCACGTCCCATATCCGTTCTCTGGCAGCAGGCCTTAGGTACGACCCAGGAGTCATCTCGGGTCACTCGTTCCGCATCGGAGCGGCTTCGTCAGCGTCGAAACACCAAGTCCCTGCTCATGTCATTCGTTCCATGGAGCGCTGGAGATCATCTTGTTTCATTAGATACATTCCAAACCCACACAGGGAAATATCCCAGGCTTTTCAGTCATTGGCGTTATAGGTCATGCGAGTTGGAAGTATATGAATAAACCGGTTTAGACAACATAGTGTACTTGTCTTTTTGCCCTCTCCAGGCTTACCCACGCCCGTGGCTCCCGGCACAACTCAGCCATAGTTCAGGTTCGGCATGCCTTACCCACGTCCAAGACGCATTCAGCCCTGCCCATAAGTATTAAGGATGATTTCAGCCTGTATTTGTGGGCAGGGCGTTGGCTCCCTATATATACCTGCTAATTCCTTCCCTCAGGTGGTGTGTCTCACTTACCCCTCCCTCCCACCCCTTTTTTCACACACTCCAATAGGGTACTCCCTCTCCAGGCTTACCCACGCCCGTGGCTCCCGACACAACTCAGCCATAGTTCAGGTTCGGCATGCCTTACCCACGTCCAAGACGCATTCAGCCCTGCCCATAAATATATATATATATATATATATATATTTGGAAAAAAATTACCAGCAGCACCACCAAGCCAAAAAGACAAGTAGAGAGGGTGCACTGTCCGAGTATGGTAACTGGTGCTTACCCACTAATACGAAATAAAGAAATCGGACTGCACTCTAGTTGAATCTTCAGTGAAAAAAGGATTTATTCACCCATAGGTGGCACAAGCGACGTTTCGGCTCGCATATGAGCCTTTCTCAAGCATTGGTAAGATGTGAACAAGTTACATATAAAGGTGTGTCAATCATAACACTTAGTGCTTCAACTTAATTGATACTTAAAGACATATCTGCAGAAAAATATTACAAATAAAACATTTATATATATATATATATATATATATAGATATACAATGTGTAAAAGTAGGGTGGCTCACCTGTACACTGTATGGAAAGGGTGCGCTGATCTCAGTGAATCACCCTGTCACTAAATAAAATGTAAGGAGAAATGGAAGAGATCGGCACTCGACTTAAAGAATCACTCTGAGAAACAATTTATTTATAGGGTGAGTACATAATAATACATAATTAATATAAAATATAAAAGCAAAAAAACTAAAGGATAAAAATAGCGAGCAAATCCACAACAACTGTAATAAAAAAGCAATAAATTAAGATAAGCAATAAATTGAGATAGATACCAGAAAGTCCATCCAGTTCACTCGATATTCAGGGTATATTTTGCACAATAACAGTTTATATCTCAGGTATCTCTTTGTTTATATATCCACAAGTGGCATCTCTCACATCAAAATGTTGCAGCGACTTTATACTAATAGGTGCCCCCTGTTATATTTCATTGTGTTGCTTGATACCCAGTAATTGTGCTCATAGATTTTATCCCTTTAACTTAATGCTGGGTGGGCTATAATATGTCTGTCACGCCGGTGACAGGTTTGAGAAGGTCTGAAAGAATATCTGCACATTAGTTATCTGACAGCCTCTTTTGGTTTCACTTTGTCTGTGTGTTGCTGGTATGTCCACACCTCCTGTTCAGGTGTGGATCATGTGACCTTCACCTCCCCCTATTTAGTCTGACTTTACTCATCACTCCTTGCTCTGGATAGCTTCATTTGGTTTCTGGAAGAGCTGGAGTGTGGTTCATGGTGAAGTCCTGTTCGTCCGTCATCCATCAGCCTCAGAAGTTAAGTGTTCCGCTTGTTGTGTTTTGTATTCCCCCCCACCTTTGTTGTTTACTAGGCCTCAGCGAGACGCTGGTTCCTTCACCAGGGAAGAAGCGGGTTGTCTCTGCCCAGTCATTACTATTAGGGCATCTGAGGGCCACCAGGGTTTTCTAGGTTCCTGTGTATGGGCATCTCTACCATCGAGAGGTGCCCATACGGATAGGAGTTAGGGCCAGGAGCAGGGTTTTATAGGTGGTGACCCTTTTCCTTCCCTAGCGGTGAGGCCTAGTGTCTTTTCCCTTCCTTCTTGTTGTCCTTTGGTGTTCTCCCCTACAACATCCGTGACATTATCCAGAGCCAATACCGCCATTTTTTGTTCTGATCTGTTCAGCTATGGATGTTATGACTGCACTGGTCAAACAGCTGCAAAATGTGACTTTGGAGGTAGCAGACCTCCGTGCGATGGTTTTGCAGATTCAGAGTCCACAGGCTGCTGGTTCCGGTGGTGGGTTCCAGGCCTGCCCTGAACTGAAGGTAGCTCTCCCGGACAGGTTTTCTGGAGATAGTGACAATTTCATCCGGTTCAGGGAGTCATGTAAATTATACTTTAGGCTGCGTCCATACTCTTCTGGGGATGAGTGTCAACGAGTGGGTATGATTATTTCATTGCTAAAAGAGGATGCCCAGTCTTGGGCTTTTTCTTCTGCCGACCGGATCACCGTCCCTCCGGTTGGTAGATGAATTCTTTAGAGCCTTGGGTCTTATCTATGATGACCCGGATCGGATCTCTCAGGCCGAGACCAAGTTACGGGGTTTGCGGCAGGGAGAACATTCTGCAGAGACCTATTGCTCAGAATTTAGGAGATGGGCTACGGATACAGAGTGGAACTATTCTGCTCTCCATAGCCAATTCTGCCAGGGTCTCTCTGAGAGACTGCAGGACGCATTGGCTTTTCATGAAAATCCTGAGTCTTTGGAAGCAGCTATGTCTCTTGTTGTACGTCTTGATAGACACCTGAGGGAGCGATCTAGGGGTCCTCACCTTCAGGATGTACTGTCCAATAAGGGTACTGCTTCCTTTGACACTTATGGTGGAGAGACACGGGTGGTTGTGCCTTGTGATGAGCCTATGAAGTTAGGAGGAGCTACTCCTGGAACTATTGGCAAAAGCTTGGGTAATGTGAAAGGAGTCTGCTTTTATTGTGGCAAGAAGGGACATTTGGTGAATATTTGTCCGTACTTGCAGCATCAAGGTGTAAACAAAAAGAAAAAAAACGTTTAATCCCCAAATTACTATTGGTAGTATGGGTGGGGAGCAAGAAAACCTACTTTTGTCTTTTACTGGTAGTACACGTTTTCTCCTGTCTGCCGAGGTGGCGCTAGAGTCCAAAACTGTGAAAATCAAAGCATTTATCGACAGTGGGGCAGGAGTTAACTTGATTGATGGACAGTTTGTACGCATTCACGGGTTGACTACTAATGCATTAGAGAATAGTATTTCTGTCTTTGCAATTGACTCAGCACCTCTCGCCCCAAAAATGCCTGTCGCAGGTAGTGAATGACATTCATTTAAGAGTGGGTGATTTGCATCAGGAATCTATCTCCTGTTATGTGTTGGAGGGTCTGCCTGCTCAGTTGGTGTTGGGCTTACCATGGTTAAGCAAACATAACCCTAACATCGATTGGCAAGCGAGACAGATTCTCTATTGGAGTGATTTTTGCATGGACAACTGTCTTAATGCATTGTTCTCTATGATTACCACTAAAACTGTACCCTCGTTCATTTCAGAATTTTCTGATGTTTTCTTTGAGAGTGGTAATCAGGAGTTGCCTCCACAGCGGGAGTATGACTGTCCTGTCAATCTTATTCCCGGAGCTAAATGGCCCAAATCTCGGTTGTATAATCTTTCGGAACCCGAAAGAAAGGCTATGCGAGAATATATCACCGAGAGTTTGGCAAAGGGACATATTAGACCATCCAAGTCCCTAGTGGGGCTGGATTTTTCTTTGTAAAGAAAAAGGATGGTACCCTGAGACCATGTCTGGACTTCTGTGAGCTCAATCGTATTACCGTCGGTGATCCTTACCCCCTTTCTTTGATTCCGGATTTGTTTAGTCAGATTGTCGGTGCCAAGATGTTCTCTAAATTGGATCTGAGGGGGGCATATAATCTGGTAAGGATCAAGGAGGGTGATGAGTAGAAGACTGCATTTAATACCCCTGAGGGTCATTTTGAAAACCTGGTCATGCCCTTTGGGTTATCCAATGCTCCTGCGGTTTTTCAACACTTTGTCAATAACATCTTTCATCATCTGGTGGGGAGGTTTGTCGTTGTATACCTTGATGACATACTAATTTATTCCCCTAATATGGAGACTCATCAGGATCATGTGAGACAGGTGTTACAGATCCTAAGAGAAAATAAGTTGTATGCTAAGATGGAAAAGTGTGTATTTGCTGTACAGGAAGTGCAATTTCTGGGTTACCTGCTCTCATCCTCAGGTTTTCGTATGGATCCCGAGAAGGTCCGTGCCGTGTTGGACTGGAATCGACCCGAAAATCTGAAAGTGCTTATGCGGTTTTTGGGGTTTACCAACTACTACCGTAAATTTATCTTGAACTATTCATCGGTGGTTAAACCTTTACCAGACATGACTAGGAAGGGTGCTGATATTTCTATCTGGTCTGATGTGGCATTACAGGCCTTTTCTGCTGTGAAAGAATGTTTTGCTTCGGCCCCTATTCTGGTGCAACCGGACGTGTCTCAGCCATTTATTGTTGAGGTTGACGCGTCTGAGGTTGGGGTAGGAGCAATATTGTCGCAGGGTCCTTCACCCAGTAAATGGCCCCCATGTGCATTTTTTTCTAAAAAAACTCTCGACTGCTGAAAGAAATTATGATGTGGGGAATAGGAAATTGCTGGCCATTAAGTTGGCGTTCGAGGAGTGGCGGCATTGGTTGGAAGGAGCAATTCATCCTATTACGGCAATTACGGATCAGAAGAATCTGGCCTACTTGGAGTCGGCTAAGCGACTGAACCCAAGGCAGGCCAGATGGTCATTGTTTTTCACCAGATTTAACTTCATTGTCACTTATAGCCCTGGGGTTAAGAACGTCAAGGTGGATGCTTTGTCACGTAGCGTTCCTGGGGGGGTGAGTCTAATGACCCTAGTCCCATTTTATCTGAAGGGGTGGTTATATCCGCTATTTATCCTGATCTCAAGGCCAGGGTGTTGGAGGCACAGGAGGATGCTCCGGACTCTTGTCCTCAGGGGAAATAGTTTGTTCCCTCCGAATTACGTCACAAGGTGTTCGAGGAACATCACTGTATGGTACTTGCTGGGCACCCTGGGAGCAGATCGACTGTCAATCTCATCTCTCGCAGATTCTGGTGGCCAGGGTTGCGTAAGTGTATTGAGGACTATGTGTCAGCCTGTGGTACGGTACCTGTGCACGTGCTAAGGTGACACATACTCGGCCTTCCGGATCTCTGCTTCCATTGCCCATCCCGTCCAGACCGTGGACCCATTTGTCAATGGATTTTATCACGGATTTACCGAATTCTTCGGGAAAGACTGTGATTCTGGTGGTTGTCGATCGTTTTAGTAAAATGGCACACTTTATTGCATTACCTAGTCTACCCAATGCTAAAACTCTTGCGCAGGTATTTGTCGACAACATAGTGAAACTACATGGCATTCCCTCTGATGTGGTGTCCGATAGAGGGACTCACTTTGTTTCCAGATTCTGTAGAGCGTTCTGTACTCATCTGGGTGTACAATTGTCCTTCTCTTCGGCTTTTCATCCTCAGTCGAATGGACAGACGGAGCGCACTAATCAGAATCTGGAGACTTACTTGAGATGTTTTGTTTCAGAGAATCAGGAACAGTGGTCTTCATTTTTGTCTTTAGCTGAGTTTTCTATAAATAACCGTAGACAGGAGTCCACTGATAAGTCGCCGTTTTTTGGGGCATATGGGTTCCATCCACAGTTTGGTACATTTTCTGGTGCTCATAATTCTGGCATTCCTGAGGAGGAACGATTTTCCTCTTCTCTGTCTTCTATTTGGCGGAAAATCCAAAATAACCTGGAAAAGATGAGCAACAGGTATAAGTGTGCGGCTGACAGGAGACGTATGAGTGGTCCAAACCTGAGAGTAGGTGATTCTGTGTGGATGTCTACAAGAAACATTAAACTTAAGGCACAAGTGACCCGAGATGACTCCTGGGTCGTACCTAAGGCCTGCTGCCATTGTTAACCCTGTAGCCTTCCGTCTTGAACTTCCTCAGGCATTGAAAATCCATAACGTATTTCATAAATCATTGTTAAAGAAATGTGTTGAACCTGTTGAACCGTCCTCCTTGCCTCCCGCTCCTGTCATGGTGGACGGCAATTTAGAATTTCAGATAAGCAGGATTGTGGACTCCCAAGTTCTCCGGAGATCCCTCCAGTATCTCGTTCATTGGAGAGGGTACGGACTAGAGGAGAGGATGTGGGTTCCAGCGACCGATGTTAATGCTAGCCGTCTGGTGAGAGCATTCCACAGAGCTCATCCTGATAAGGTCGGTCCTGGGTGCCCGGAGGCCACCCGTAGAAGGGGGGGACTGTCACGCCGGTGACAGGTTTGAGAAGGTCTGAAAGAATATCTGCACATTAGTTATCTGACAGCCTCTTTTGGTTTCACTTTGTCTGTGTGTTGCTGGTATGTCCACACCCCCTGTTCAGGTGTGGATCATGTGACCTTCACCTCCCCCTATTTAGTCTGACTTTACTCATCACTCCTTGCTCTGGATAGCTTCATTTGGTTTTTGGAAGAGCTGGAGTGTGGTTCATAGTGAAGTCCTGTTCGTCCATCATCCATCAGCCTTAGAAGTTAAGCGTTCCGCTTGTTGTGTTTTGTATTCCCCCTCACCTTTGTTGTTTACTAGGCCTCAGCGAGATGCTGGTTCCTTCACCAGGGAAGGAGCGGGTTGTCTCTGCCCGGTCATTACTAATTGGGGATCTGAGGGCCACCAGGGTTTTCTAGGTTCCTGTGTATGGGCATCTCTACCATCGAGAGGTGCCCATACGGATAGGAGTTAGGGCCAGGAGCAGGGTTTTATAGGTGGTGACCCTTTTCCTTCCCTAGCGGTGAGGCCTAGTGTCTTTTCCCTTCCTTCTTGTTGTCCTTTGGTGTTCTCCCCTACAACATCCGTGACAATGTCCTTCTATTAAGCAGGTATTAGTTATATTTTGATTAGTGTTGATCGAGCACCAAAGTGCTTGTGTGCTCTGGCTAAACACATTGGTATGCTCGTGTGCTCTACTGAGCACCCGAGCACAATGGAAGTCAATGGGAGAACCCCAGGCACCCCCTGCTTGGAAGAGAAGAGTGTGTCTGGTTCACAAAAAAAGGTTAGAAATTGATGGAAACCCCATCAAAATGGTTTGGAAAAAGCATTAAGAGGATGGATGGATGCATCTTGGACTCCTATTATCTATGACATACAATAGACAACCACACAAAGGCTATATGCCAAAAGCCAAATATGTGGAAGCCAACATATCCATGAGACAGATAACAGTCAGCATACCTTACAATGGCAGCCTTGTGCACTATGAGACATTCCAAATCAGCTCTCATCTGACTGAGAGCCAGTAAGCCTCAAAGTTGCTTCACATCTGTGGGATGGCTTGGGTGGACCTGCGCACCTAGATCAATATCATTAGGGTGACAAAAAGTTTTCTGATTGTCCTAACATAATATTCAATAACCTTTCTATACAGTTTTGTCATGTAAAAACTCATTTGCATAAACATTAGCATATGGGAAAGACATGCAAATGAGCAGAATCTGCCTTGTTTTTCAGCTGAAAAATCATTTGCATGGAAAATTTGCGATCTATACTACTCAAGAATAGCGCCATCTATTGGATTCATAGTCTTGTCATAGCGCTCCCAGATTGTTTTCATTTCAAGCTGAAAGACGGACTGCATCACTTACTAGCGCCCCAACAAGATGAACAGCGCCATCTATTGGTTTCAAAGTCTTATGACAAGACTATGAATCCAATAGATGGCGTTGTTCATGAGTAGTGTAGATCGCAAATTTTCCATGCAAATGGATTTTCGGCTGAAAAACATGGCAGATTCTGCTTATTTGCATGTCTTTCCCATATGCACATATGCACAAAGCTGCAATTGTAGTGTATGTGGACTGCTATCTGTTATCTAACCTTTTTTTGCGAACCAGACACCCTCTCTTCTTCAGAGCAGGGGGTGCCTGGTTTGATGCTCGGGTCTTCCATTGACTTTCATTGTATTAAATTATACTCGAGCACCCACAGTATTTGGCCGAGCACTGCAATGTGCCGAGCATAGCTATGCTCGAGCCAAACAGCAGTTCGGCTGAGCATGTTGATTATATCTGCTGAAAGCATAGAGATCCCTTGTTACATATTGTGAGTCATTAGCATATATTACCACATGTGGGTTTCATATAGGTGTCCATTCAAGGGTTAATGACCAATGTTTCAACTGAACAATCTGTACAGAAATTACGGTAACTGTATTGATTGTTTCCCCGTAATATGTACACGAGTTAGTTTGGTATCCTTACTCACGGTTTTGTTGTTAAGGGATAGAGGTCTAGTGCCTGCCGTGGCGTCCGACGTGGTCTTAGGCACTGCGGTCTTAACTCTGAATCTTCCTTCCCGCTTGTAAGTAGTAGACTCGGCTCATGAACTTGAAAGGGGAAACTTGTACGCTTGAAGGAGGCACAGTCAGCATGCCGCGTGGTATGTAGTAGCCAGCAGTCTGTCTTTCAGCTTGAAATGAAAACAATCCTGGAGCGCTCCATATGCTATTAAAGGGTTTCTACCACTTCGTTTCACATAATTAGCTTTCAGACACTAGCGATCCGCTAGTGTCTGCTCTGCCAAACCATCCTAATATAATTGCTTTTGGGGCAGCCGTTTCGCTAAAAAAAGAACTTTTATTGATATGCTAATGAGCCTCTAGGTGCAATGGGGGCGTCATTAGCACCTAAAGGCTCGGTCTACCTTCACAAACTGCCGCCGCCCAGCGTGTTCCTCCAGCCCGCCCATCTCCTCCTGAATGCGATCCTCTTTGTGAGCGTATGTATTCGGCGCATGCGCAGTGAATGTCTGACCGCTTCCCTGCTCAGACATCTCCACTGCGCCTGCGCGATGACGTCATAGTGCTCCGAGGAACAGGCGCAGTGGAGATGTCTGAGCAGGGAAGCGGTCAGACATTCACTGCGCATGCGCCGAATACATACGCTCACAGGGAGGATAGCATTCCGGAGGAGATGGGCGGGCTGGAGGGACGCGCTGGGCGGTGGCAGTTTGTGAAGGTAGACCGAGCCTCTAGGTGCTAATAACGCCCCCATAGCACCTAGAGGCTCATTAGCATATCAATAAAAGTTCTTTTTTTAGCGAAACGGCTACCCCAAAAGCTATTATATTAGGATGGTTTGGCAGAGCAGACACTAGCGGATCGCTAGTGTCTGACAGCTAATTATGTGAAACGAAGTGGTAGAAACCCTTTAAGTTTAATTATGGATAAAGAGCCATCTTAGAATGTCCATACATAGGGGGCAAATAAACACCCCTATGTCATCGGTAGCAGCTTTAAATACTTTGTGGATTCATGGTATATTGGGATCATAAAAAAACTTGGGATGGAATCCATCCTGGTTTTTGCTCTAAACAGAGGTGTTTTATTTAAAGATCAAGTATATCACTCTTCTTATGTATGTACAACGGTTTTTACACTTACATAAAGAGTATATAGGGATCATTTACCCGACAATAATGGAATGATGGACATATCTTTCCTCCCTATAAATATATATAAGCTATAAGGGTGCCAAAATGGGTGTAAACTGTCATCTTAAAGGGACACTGACAGGCCCGATAAGCATATTTAGGTATATATATGACAGTAAAGGTCTTCTAAAGTGTATTAAAAGCATATAAGTATACCCCCTGTCCACCTTATAAATACAGTAAACTGAAGTTTTATAACCTGGTTGAATCGTCTTCATTCTGCCCAAGGGTCGGCGTTTCATCTCCACTTCTGCCCAGCCAGCCGCCCCCAACTGCCGTTTTGAAGCGCCGCCCAGCTCATCAATATTCACTTTGCTGAGTGGCTACTACTGTCCCCGACTTCACAAGATCCGGCGCATGCCCAATACAATCCTATGGGCATCGGCCTCCGTCTCATCTTCAGCGCATGCGCCCGGCACCTTCACTGGCCGGGATCACATCGCGCCTGCGTTCAGTCTGCATCTTAGAGGCCGCTACAGCCTCTGCGTTATGCGCATGCGCCGGGCACACCTCAGAAGGGGTTAATACTAGTGCTGAAGATGAGACGGCGCTTCAAAACGGCAGTTGGGGGCGGCTGGCTGGGCAGAAGTGGAGATGAAACGCCGCCCCTTGGGCAGAATGAAGACGATTCAACCAGGTTATAAAACTTCAGTTTACTGTATTTATAAGGTGGACAGGGGGGATACTTATATGCTTTTAATACACTTTAGAAGACCTGTACTGTCATATATATAACTAAATATGCTTATTGGGCCTGTCAGTGTCCCTTTAAGGTTTTTTATATCTGCATATACATAGCCAACAATAAAAACATATAAAACATATAAAATCGACCCCCAAAAAAATCATAAAAATCATAAAAATCACAAATATAAGATAATAAAGAGATATGCAAAAATAAAAGTTAAAAAGAAAAAGATAAATATAAGTATAATTGGTAGAATCCAATACAGTACAATAAGTGAAATGGACATTCTCATGTTGGTTTAAAAACCGCATGAGAACTGCACTAAAACAGCATATATCCCTTTTGGGTGATGTTATATGGTTCTACTATTGGTTATGTATATTTAGGCACAAAAGAACATGAATGTGATTATCTATACCCATTTTAGGAACACTTTTTTTTAAACGCATGAGAACAGCATCAAAACCGCATCAATTTTTTGGGGCGATTTTATTTGTTTTATATGTTTTTATTGTTGGCTATGTATATGCAGATATAAAAAACATTAAGATAACAGTTCACACCCATTTTGGCACCCATATACCTTATATATATACTGTATTTATAAGGAGGAAAGATATGTCCATCATTCCATTATTGTCGGGTAAATGATCCCTATATACTCTTTATGTAAGTGTAAAAACCGTTGTACATACATAAGAAGAGTGATATACTTGATCTTTAAATAAAACACCTCTGTTTAGAGCAAAAACCAGGATGGATTCCATCCCAAGTTTTATTATGATCCCAATATACCATGAATCCACAAAGTATTTAAAGCTGCTACCGATGACATAGGGGTTTGACCACTGAAGAAGGAACAGTGTGAATGTTCCAAAACGCGTCTGGGGTTTAATTGCCCCCTATGTATGGACATTCTAAGATGGATCTGCAGTGGCCAGGTACGGGTGGATAATATTCTGTATTTGTCGTGACGCCAATTGCAGCGTGCGCAGGATACTATCCCAGGGCCCTTCGGAGGTGTTACAACGCACGTGTCAGGTTAGGAATGCTAGAGTGGGGTAATGGCCTATAATGTCTCTGTTGTTTTGTGGTAGTTGTGTCACGGTGTCTCCTATCTGGGTACGGACAGACTCCTGGCTCCTGGCTCACTTGCAATAAATTTGAGTGTAGTGATAGTAGGATTAATAGAGGAACTTTGCAGAATAAATGATGTCCAGACCTTTAGATGAAGTTCAAACGTTGCTTTACTTGAAATAACTTGCATCCAAACAGTTGTGGGGATTCGCTCTGGTAGGCAGGGTAAGCGGACGCAGTACAGAGGCAAAAACAAGGTTGTAAACCAAAGTTCAGTGTTTATTCTCACACAGAAAGGAAACAAGCCAAAAGTAAATGTTCATTTTTTGGTGCCTGTTCACACCACACAAAGTTCACAGTGTAAAAAGACTTCACCTGGTCAGCAGATGATTTTCACCCACAGTCCGCAGCAGGCTCTAGAGGCCTGTTTCCCCAGCCTATGGCTCTCACAAATAAATGTCTCAGTGTCTCAAACCACAGACTCCTCAGCCCCTCTGCCATGGAGGATAATCCACACACAGCTGAGCTGCTGGCTGGGTTTTTAAACCCCAGCCCAAAACCTGGCCTGGACGTGGGGAACAGCCACCCACCCTGCTCTTTGGCTGCTCCCAATAAGAACCGGCCCGGATCGGCTTTTCAGCCACACTAAGAATAAACAGTGTCAGCAAGCACTAGCTGCGGCTGACACATTAAATAACCGGTTCTTATCTCACCGAGGCCAGGAACCTCGGTGACACGTACCTTCCGTCAATGACGGACCCTTGCGCCTTCCTACACAGTATACAGCTTTGGTCTCTTGGTCCCAGCAGGTTTTGGCAATGATTGGCAGTAATGAGTACTCCTGCTTTAAATGTGGAGCTTGCAGGATAAACGTCTGCTTGGTAGCTCTGTAACTGTGGCAGGATTAGCTTCTGCACTTATCTGTAACTTCTGCTGTGTGAGGACAGACTAGCTGAGGAGGAGTAGGCTTCTCTTAGGATTCTGGACTTATCTCACAGATGGATTTTCAGGGGATGCTTTCTTCCTGGAACTCTGGAGTTTGACTGTAGTTTCTGCTCTCTTCATCCAGCAGAGCTGAAGGTGCTCAGACTGGGTATATGGCCATGTCTCTTGCAAGGACGTGCCCCTACTTTCTTCCCTAAGGAGGGAGTACCACTCAAAACCCTCCTTTCGCCAACAGGGGGAAAACTATATCTGGTTCTAACAGTTTTTTCCCTCCCTTGCTGCAGGAAGAGGGACTCGCCCACCTCTCTCCAGAAAGGGGGGGGGGGAGCAGAATAGAACAGGAATGTTCCACTCTGAAGTGCCATAAAATTAAGACTATCTCTGCCAATAATGCTGCCACCCGCTGGTAAACAGGATAATTACATGAACCATTGCATTTAAAGGGGCTCTGCAGTTTGTTTTAACTGATTATCTATCCTCTGGATAGATCATCAGCATATGATCGCAGGGGGTCCGACACCTGGGACCCCCGCCGATTAGCTGTTTGAGAAGGCAGCGGCGCTCCAGCAGCGCCGCGGCCTTCTTACTGTTTATCGCTGGCCGAGTGACGTCACGACTAGTATCAACTGGCCTGGGCGGGGCTAAGCTCTGTTCACTTGAATGAGGATAGATCATCAGTTAAAACAAACTGTAGAACCCCTTTAACTTACTGTATGTACATTTCTGGAGGACATAAGCAAAATCACATTGCATGACAGTGTAAAGGCTCTTAGAAGATAGTAGCGGGGTAGATGCATGTAGTAACACAACTCTGGGGTGTTACAGATCTTTATCCATAATTAAACTTAATAGCATATGGAGCGCTCCAGGATTGTTTTCATTTGAAGCTGAAAGACGGACTTCTGGCTTCTACATACCACGCGGCACGCTGACTGTGCCTCCTTCAAGCGTACAAGTTTCCCCTTTCAAGTGCACAAGCCGAGTTTACTACTTACAGGGAGGATTAGAAGGTAGGACCGCAGTGCCTAAGACCACATGGGACGCCACGACAGGTACTAGACCTCTATCCCTTAACAACAAAACCGTGAGTAAGGATACCAAACTAACTTGTGTACATTTTGTAAAACAAAGGAGGATCCGCTCACTTCTGTTTTCCTCAGGACAGGTGCTCCAATCCAAAGTTGAGTCACCCCTCAAAATTTTGGAAAATTATGTAGAAAAATGGATTGGTCACTCTTATATGGAAATATAGGATATTAATTTATTAATACATGTTAAAATGAAAAATGATAAACCATAAGTGAAAAATACATAAAAAGATAAAACACAATATCCTAAGTCTGCTCTCTATTTGAGATAATAACAATTTCAGGGTGGACAATAACAGCGTCAAAGCGTCTCCACCTAGATGGTCTGATAAGTGAGAGACGGATTGGCACAAATAGTATCCACCCGGTGATTGAACACAGTATCAAATGGAGATTATTTAAAACATCTAATATTTATAATTGGCCATATAATGTGGAGGATATGTCTCTGACGAATGTATCAAAAGTCCTTGTATAAGACACAATTGCAATCCCACTCCTTTGTAAACGGAAAGTAAGTTGTGTCCACTCTTTCTCCCAATGTTAAAGCATGTGCCTAGGGTAGCCCGTGCAAATAAATTTTGGTTACAATGTCAATACCAAAAAGGTGCGCACAGCTCAGCCGCCACAAGCCGATGTTACACCGTGTTCAACTGCCGACTGCTGCGCTGTATTGGTGAGTTTGTCACAGCACAGATTATTTCAGTCGTCGCAAGCAGTATATTCAGTCGGTGTTCAGGAAAATAGGTATAGATGTTGTACCCACTAGAGTTGTGGGCTTACCTTTGTTGGCACCGTTGGACAAAATAGGACTTGAATACGAGCTCCTGCTCTGCTAAATCAGCCGGCGTCCCGGCTATGGAGCTGCTCGCGTCCCACGTGTTTTCCGCGGGTAATTTGAACCGGATGCAAGGATGGTAAGCCTTTTCCTTTCAGCGCTGATGGATGACGTGTTGCAGTGGTTCCAACACTGAATCCAAAGGTTTCTTTTCTTTTCTTTGTAGTGCACTTAGTAGAAGATGGGGTATTCGTCCAAAGGTGTGACGCCAGACGCGTTTCGGGGAGACCCTATCCCCTTCCTCAGTGGCATACCCCCATCTTGTGAATCGATGACATTTATACTAGCATTGGTTATCGCCAAAATCCGGACTGGATCCTGGAATATCTCTTTCAGAGTCAATATAGCATTTTTAGATGTTATTTATACCTCTAATTTTAGTGCGTTTTTTCCCCCAATCTGGGTCCCTGTCATATTTAAACCTGACAATTCAATCTACAGACCGATATTTCATTCCTTAATCCTAAACATATGATAAAATACACTTTAAAAACATAAATACATATTAAACATACTCAAGTACTGTTTTTCCAAGGCTTTTTATAGGGAATTAATTACCCTTCATTCAAGTCTTCATTATAACAAATTTTTGGTTTGAAAAACGCACTTTACTACAAAAAACGCACTTTACTACAAAAAACGCAGATGCGGTTTTGCTGCGTTTTCTACAGATTTAATGTGCCTTTTTTCTCTCCTTCCCTATGTGTCCAAGGAGAAATTGATCTGAGGCATTCTATATATAAAATCTCCTATTATGCGGTGTATATGGTGGTGTATTCATTGGGTGTCTATTTAAAATGGTGATAGAAGGGTGGCACGTGTGGGGTAGAGGGAGAGTCGTGGTGCTGGAAAAAACAGCCTGACAGCGACTCTACATCGACACCCACACGGACCACCCGGATTCTAGATAAACCCAAAGATTTCTAACTCCGCATTTAGGCCTCTAGGTAAGAGACTACCAAATTCGTAGATTTTTCTAGATTCTGCCCTTGATAGTCTCTCAATTTGATTGCCTCCTCGCCAATGTTTCTCTACCCTTTCCAGTGCCATGAAAGAGAGACCTCTAGGATTTTGCTGATGTACGTCCTTGAAGTGCTTGGACAGCGAATGTTTTTCATAACCTTTAGAGATATTGTTAAGGTGTTCCGCTATCCTAACCTTCAAGGTACGTTTGGTCCGCCCAATATATTGTTTCGAACATGGGCACTGGATTAGGTAGATAACATTGGTAGAGTTGCATGTAAGAAAGTGCTTGATGGTCATAGTATGTGAATTTTGTGTGGAGGTGACTGTAGTTATTTTCCTTGGGAATTTAGTCTTCCTACAGCCTAGACAACTCCCACATCTATGAAAACCTTTCTGTTGGAGCCAGTTTGTTATTTGACCTTTTTTCTTTTTTTCTTTTATTGAAGGGGCTATTTGAATTCCCAAATTGGGGGCTCTTGAATACGTAATTTTGGGGATCGGAGGTAGAAGCATCCCTATAATTTTGTCCCTATGTAGATGGTGCCAGTGGGATTTTATAATAAATTCTACTTGTTTTGCCTGGGTGTTGAAAGGCAGAATGATTCTAAAATCGGAGTTATTTTCTTGTCTACACTTCTGTGTTGGTTCAAAAAAAGTTTTTCTATCTAACTCTTTTACTTTGACAAGGGCCTCATTGATAATTGTATCCGGGTAGTTCTTTTCTTTAAATTGTTTACTCATGCCCATGGCTTCCTCCTCAAACTTGTCCTCTTCCGTGCAGTTACGCTTAAGTCGGCGGAACTGTCCGAATGGGACATTTATTAGCCACCTTGGCAGGTGGCAGCTTGAGAAGGGAATATACCCATTCTTGGCCGTGGGTTTGTGGAAAGTGTTACATACATATCTGTTGTTTTTTCGTGTAATCTCAATGTCCAAGAATTCAACCCTCTCACCCCCAAAATTGGAGGTGAACTTTAGGTTGTTTTCATTGTCATTGATCTCTTCAACAAACTTGTTCAAACTTTCTTGTGTTCCACCCCAAATAAAAATAACATCATCTATGTATCGCCGCCACAGGACCAGGTCTGCCCCCAGGGTCGGATTGATGTTATTTACCTCCCACTGAGCCAAAAATAAATTGGCATAACTGGGGGCAAACCTGGTACCCATGGCGGTTCCCCTCCTCTGCAGATAGAATTGGTCAGAGAAGAGGAAATAGTTATGATGTAGGATGTGATTAACACCCTCCAACACATATTCTATTTGGTTTTCTTCCCATGCTGTACCTTCGGATAATTGTTCCCTCAAGGCTGAGATACCCTGATTGTGATCAATGATGGTATATCCAATGGTCCCGGGCGTCCAGATCCTCCAAAAGCCCCACGATCTCAGTGGTATCACGTATATAAGATCTAATCTTTCTCACCTCTGGCTGGAGTAGGGTGTCTATATACTGACCCTTCTATCAGCCACCCTTCTATCACCATTTTAAATAGACACCCAATGAATACACCACCATATACACCGCATAATAGGAGATTTTATATATAGAATGCCTCAGATCAATTTCTCCTTGGACACATAGGGAAGGAGAGAAAAAAGGCACATTAAATCTGTAGAAAACGCAGCAAAACCGCATCTGCGTTTTTTGTAGTAAAGTGCGTTTTTTGTAGTAAAGTGCGTTTTTCAAACCAAAAATTTGTTATAATGAAGACTTGAATGAAGGGTAATTAATTCCCTATAAAAAGCCTTGGAAAAACAGTACTTGAGTATGTTTAATATTTATTTATGTTTTTAAAGTGTATTTTATCATATGTTTAGGATTAAGGAATGAAATATCGGTCTGTAGATTGAATTGTCAGGTTTAAATATGACAGGGACCCAGATTGGGGGAAAAAACGCACTAAAATTAGAGGTATAAATAACATCTAAAAATGCTATATTGACTCTGAAAGAGATATTCCAGGATCCAGTCCGGATTTTGGCGATAACCAATGCTAGTATAAATGTCATCGATTCACAAGATGGGGGTATGCCACTGAGGAAGGGGATAGGGTCTCCCCGAAACGCGTCTGGCGTCACACCTTTGGACGAATACCCCATCTTCTACTAAGTGCACTACAAAGAAAAGAAAAGAAACCTTTGGATTCAGTGTTGGAACCACTGCAACACGTCATCCATCAGCGCTGAAAGGAAAAGGCTTACCATCCTTGCATCCGGTTCAAATTACCCGCGGAAAACACGTGGGACGCGAGCAGCTCCATAGCCGGGACGCCGGCTGATTTAGCAGAGCAGGAGCTCGTATTCAAGTCCTATTTTGTCCAACGGTGCCAACAAAGGTAAGCCCACAACTCTAGTGGGTACAACATCTATACCTATTTTCCTGAACACCGACTGAATATACTGCTTGCGACGACTGAAATAATCTGTGCTGTGACAAACTCACCAATACAGCGCAGCAGTCGGCAGTTGAACACGGTGTAACATCGGCTTGTGGCGGCTGAGCTGTGCGCACCTTTTTGGTATTGACATTGTAACCAAAATTTATTTGCACGGGCTACCCTAGGCACATGCTTTAACATTGGGAGAAAGAGTGGACACAACTTACTTTCCGTTTACAAAGGAGTGGGATTGCAATTGTGTCTTATACAAGGACTTTTGATACATTCGTCAGAGACATATCCTCCACATTATATGGCCAATTATAAATATTAGATGTTTTAAATAATCTCCATTTGATACTGTGTTCAATCACCGGGTGGATACTATTTGTGCCAATCCGTCTCTCACTTATCAGACCATCTAGGTGGAGACGCTTTGACGCTGTTATTGTCCACCCTGAAATTGTTATTATCTCAAATAGAGAGCAGACTTAGGATATTGTGTTTTATCTTTTTATGTATTTTTCACTTATGGTTTATCATTTTTCATTTTAACATGTATTAATAAATTAATATCCTATATTTCCATATAAGAGTGACCAATCCATTTTTCTACATAACTTGTGTACATATTATGGGGAAACAATCAATACAGTTACCGTAATTTCTGCACAGATTGTTCAGTTGAAACATTGGTCATTAACCCTTGAATGGACACCTATATGAAACCCAGATGTGGGTATATTTGGGAATGACTCACAGTATGTAACAAGGGATCTCTATTCTTTCAGCGGATATAATCAACATATAACTAATACCTGCTTAATAGAAGGACATATTATAGTCCACCCAGCGTTAATTTAAAGGGATAAAATCTATGTGCACAATTACTGGACATCAAGCAACATAAATGAAATATAACAGGTGGCTAGTGATGGACGAACATCGGCCGGGACGGTGCGTGAACGCAATCAAATGTTCGCAAACCGCAAGTTCGCGGCGGGCACCATTCACTTTAATGGCAGGCAAACCTGAAAAACCTTCAGGTCATATTTGCAGCCACCAAATACTTACAAGAAGTGAACAAATCGTCCCACAAGATGGACAGTGACATACCAGAGGGGGATCAATGGCAAAAATTCCCACAAAAAATATGTATTTTAATCAGGGGCCATTTTAATGCGTCTTAAATTGAAACTCTAAAATGTGCCCTGCTGGAGCCTAGAAAATTTTTATTTTAGGCCAACGGAGTACAGGCCCCAAGCATTAGGCATTTACCGGACAGAATACATCAAGTGATTATATACTGTCCTCATACACGTTAGCACAGCGTGTAATCTGACATGTAGCTAAACCCCCTGTCTTCATAAGAAAAAGGCTGTGCAGCTGTAACCTTCTCTTTTATTTCTAGTAGATTGTGACAGGAAAGGGGAAACTACAGAATAAAAACAGTAGTATTTAAGAACATATACTGTACATCAATAGTACATTGTATAGGATACAGAATAGTCTGCTATACATACAGTACATGAGGTAATAATGCAATGACAATGATATCAAATGCAACAAACATATAATAAACTGCAGTATAATGACACATAAATAGTGCCCTTACCGACTATGCTTAAAATCAGGCTGAATAACAGATCATGGGGCAGAAAAACCAGTGAGAGTGTGGCTCCTCAGACATAAGATGGTTGCTGCTTCTAAACAAGAACAAGACCACAAAGAACCAGGAACTACCTACAATGCCCTGGGACTCCCACAATGTATAGGAACACAGGCTAGACGAAATACACTAAACTCACTAGTAGATGGTGCTGTTACCATACAATATAATGCAGATGGAATACAGACACAGGTAATAGCAATGTCTAAACTGGTAAAAACACAGAATGATTCCAACCTCTACATACACTTTTTTCTGCTGATGAGGTTGCCTTGTATGACGCAGGCTATTTAAATGTGCTTTTTGTTTGTTATCACTATGTTTGAAAAAGGCTCACCTAGTAGCCGAAACGCGTCACTTGCCTTCTGTATGTGACCATTAAATATTGAATAATCATTCTACTTCAGCGAGTGCCGGTCCTTTTTGTGCAAGTACGTGAGGTTTAACCCTGGACGCGCGCACGGCATCTCTCACACACGGAGTGCCGACTGTGTCTTCTCTGGATCTATTGCTTTCTACAGTGTGAGCACCCGTAACCTTAACCTAATGAATTCAAATACCTTTGCATATACTGAAGAACAGGCACGAGAAATAGTGTCCGGCATCACCGCGAATGCGGATTTTTTAAAGGTACCATCGACCGAATACAAGGGACGAGAGTGGGAGAAGGAAGCGAGAAAACAGACTGCTTGGGAGCTACATACCACCACGCTAGCTGAGTACTGCAGGCTCCAACGTATCCCACGAGGACTCAGGGTAAACCTCAGACCGACATTTTTTTGCGAAAACATTAATTATTGCACTCAGTTTGCGAATATCCTGAATAAATGTTCTATGGACCTTATGGTCCTAACCATTGAGTATTTAACTCAAGCTTTAACTGAAAGCAGAGGTAAAATTGCCTCCATTGAATCCCAATTGAAGGACACTCTTTCTGCTGATGAATTAGCGGCTATAAAGTCTAAGGTAGACAAAGTCGGTGGTGATTTAAGAAAAGACATTGAGACCACTAAACGGAACAAATTCATCAGAGATTTTGAAGACTACCAGTCCAAACGGATTTATAGATGGCAGGATTTATCCGGTAGAGCAACTCCACTTTCAAGAAATACAGCACGCCGATGGGACTCCCAGTCCTCTGGATCTGGAAGCGATTATACTCCTGGTACCTGCCGTCCTCCATCTTTTTTAGGGAGAAAGAAACCACAAGCAAAAAGAACACCAGAAGGGCAGGACGCCATCATAGGAGGAATCAACGCACCGAGGACCATGCGCTCACAGGTGCAGACACATCTTTAAATGTAAAGGGGGTATAGGACGGCTCTGCCCCTGATTAAGGATGGCAAGGTGCACCAAACTGATGTCGCACCCCAATCACCAAGAGAAAATTGTAACAAAGAAGTGAATGGGCACTCTTATAACTGGACCACAGATCTAGTATAGTGACACTATTTTTATTGATACACAATGAATAAAATAGCATGAAAATACGGGTCACAATTCCAAATCAATATCCATGCTAATCTACGCAAAATGAAAATAATAATATATCCTAAAAATATACAGGCCTATAAAAATACAATAAAATCAATATTAAAAAACAGTTCAATCCAATATCAGTCCACTGATGTAGCTGAAATCACAATCGATTTCAATCTTGCTGGTAATTGATAGAATAAGGTGAATAGGCTGCGAAGGCCTGGTATCCCGGCCAAATGATTGATATTATATGTAAGCTAAGTCTGTCCAGGCTCTGGATAGACTGGTAAACTTACTGCACTCTAATGGTTACAACAGTGACTGATACTGAAGTAAATCCCTATAAAGTAAACCCAATCCAAGGTGTTGGTATAACGGTGCTAGTACAAACAGTGATAAAAAAAATAATATAACAATCCAGCTAATTCTGATGCTGAAATAAATGTGCAGAAAAATCGTGTTAAATATAAAATATTACGGTGCTCAAATTATTAGAGAATACAGTCACAGTGGTAAATCATATGCCCTTTGATCTCCTGGGGCTCGGCAGAAATAATAGAAACTAAGTCTCACTAATTGCCGTTTTCCTAGAGGTGGAACTGTTAAAATGTTGCCAATATCCTGGAAGTAGACCATGTATTCGAATGTTGCAATCCACAAGGTTTCAGTTCAACACTATAAATGCGGTAAAGTTTTTAGCAGCAGTAAATATCACAAGTTCAGCAGTATTAGTTTGTTACTCACGCTCAGTCCTGGTGTTCACTCCGTGGCGTCCCACATGGCATGAGTACAGGTTAAGCTTACCTCTGGGCAGCAGATTTCAATGGTGCCTTACTGCTGAGTAAAGATATTGTGCGGTCCGGTCTGGGAGTTATACAGGTCCGGCTGCAAGTAAGAGGTCTGTCTCTATCTTACCGCAGGTTCACAATTAGATTCTTTAAATGTAGTAGGTGTTCCTCGTGCCTCTCACAGCACAGGTGGTTGGATTTCACAAGCTCCCTAGTGTTACCCATAGGTTTGCCGGATTGTGTCCACAGGTGCTGCGATTCTTTTTCCTTGAAAGCGCTTTCTTTATACAGCAAATGGTATTGAGCTGTTATAATTTCAATTTTGCCGATTTTTGTCAGATCCAATTCATCCACGCCAGACGCGTTTCGAAGGTTATCCACCTTCTTCCTCAGTGGAAGCCAAAGGGAAAAGGTAAGTCTTGATCAGATTCACCCTTTCCCTGAGGGTCAAAGACCAACCCTTCCACTGGTCAACCTTCTGAGCGGCGATCTTAAGCCTGTCATCCCAATTTTGGGTGGGATAATCCCCATGGCCGAAATGGATGCCTAGGACTTTGGCTGACAACTGGGGCCCTGGAACGGTGTCCGGGAGATCGAAAACTGGATCACCCCCCCCCAGCCAGAGACTCTCACACTTATCCCGATTGATCATGGACCCGGATGCCTCCGAGTAGCGGTTCACTTCAGACATCACGTATTCCGCCTCCCCTCTCGAGGACACGAAAATGGTGATATCATCAGCGTATGCTACTGCCCTCAGAGTGGCTTCCGGCGCCGCCCGATCCATCCCGACTCCCGCCAACGGACCACGACCGATCCTCTTAAGAAAGGGATCGATCGCGAATACGTATAGATGCGGGCTCAAAGGACAACCCTGACGAACGCCATACCCAACCTCAAAAGAGCAGCCAGACCAACCGTTCACAAGCAGGAAACTCTTCGCTCCCGCATACAAGATCTTTAGCCAATCGACAAACCCCCCCGGCAGGCCATACTTCAGAAGGACCGACCAGAGGTACTCGTGGTTCACCCGATCAAACGCCTTTGCCTGATCTAAGGATAGCATGTACCCCTTCCAGTGACCTGCTCTACTCCGTTCCACTGCCTTCCGGACACCGAGCAAAGCACTAAAAGTGCTGCGGCCTGGAACCGAGCAATGCTGGGCCACCAAAAGGAGTTGTGGCGCAAATTTCACCAACCTGTTGAATAGTATCTTGGCCAGAATCTTTCTGTCCGTATTGAGAAGTGCTATGGGTCGCCAGTTCTCAATACGACTTAAAGAGTCCTTAAAGGTCTTATAAAACTCGGATGTTAAGCCATCCGAAACTGGCGACTTCTTGAGAGCTAACGCTTCCACTGCCAGGATAACTTCCTCCTTCCTGATCTTTTCCACCAAACAGTCAAAATAGATATGAGCTCCTGTAATGACCGGCGTCACGCAAAGGGAGGGAAAAGGGAAAGCCCTGCCCAAGGGAGAGGGAAAGGTGGTGACCCCTGACTCACCTTGCGGCTGGCACCTGACTGCCCTGACGTCCCTAGACGGGTTCCTCACCCGTGCGGTGATCACGTGCCTAAACCCTGGCTTTCCCTACAATGAGCCCTAGATAGTGAACGGGCCGGTGGGATCGCTAGTCCGCACCACTGACACTAAGAGGGAAACACCAGGGAGAGGACAGACAATACAGACAAACACATACACCCAGGTGGGCGACCACAGCAGACCACAAAGGTCCAACAGGGATCCGGAGGGTAGCGTTCTGGACCAACAACCAGAGAACGCAGCAACACAGCTCCAGAGGGTCAGAATAGATGTCCAGGCAGGAAGCTCTATATCTGGCAACCAGAGAAGTGTGAGAGGGGAATATAAGGAGGTTGGGAGTGCTGGACAAGGAACAGCTGAGGAGAAAGAGCTACGGATCCCTGAGTGAGCCAAAAGGGTTGCAAAGCAAACCCAGAAAGCTACCATAAGGAAACAGCCCTATCTTACATAGAGCGCGCAGCCAACCGTTGCGACTTCCTGACCCCGGGTATAACGGAGTCAGGGGTGGTTCTTGACACCCTCGTGACAGCTCCTGACTCAGGGGTGATTTCAGACAGGAAAGCCGACATATTGTCCCGATCCAGATCCCTCTTTCCCAAGCGACACGAGTAGTAGGATCTGACGATTTCCAGGATCCCTGATCCGGACCTGCTCAGAGATCCTGTACCATCGACCAGTCCTGTCACCAACTTTCTACTCACTGACATCTTGCAGCTTCTGTAGGGGTCGGGCGAACGGTACCTCCCGAAATCCCTCTCAAAAACCAAAGATGTGTGACAAAGAACAGCTGAGGAGAAAGAGCTACGGATCCCTGAGTGAGCCAAAAGGGTTGCAAAGCAAACCCAGAAAGCTACCATAAGGAAACAGCCCTATCTTACATAGAGCGCGCAGCCAACCGCTGCGACTTCCTGACCCCGGGTATAACGGAGTCAGGGGTGGTTCTTGACACCCTCGTGACAGTACCCCCCTCTCTACGAGGGGCCTCCGGACACTCAGGACCAGGTCTCTCAGGATGAGAGGCATGAAAAACCCGAACTAGCCTGTCGGCGTTTACCTCAGACGCAGGAACCCACATTCTTTCCTCGGGACCGTAACCTCTCCAATGCACCAGATATTGAAGAGAGCGGCGGACCTGACTAGAATTAACAATTTTGGATATCTGAAATTCTAGATTACCATCCACAACAACAGAAGGGGTGGCAGTGGTGACGGTTCTAGAGGTGGAACATATTTTTTGAGTAACGACTTATGAAAAACATTATGGATTTTAAAAGTCTGAGGTAACTCCAGGCGAAAAGCCACGGGGTTGATGATGGCTACAATTTTGTAAGGACCAATAAACCTAGGACCCAGTTTCCAAGAGGGAACCTTTAATTTAATATTCCTAGTAGACAACCACACATAGTCATTCACTCCTAGGTCCGGACCTGGCGACCGTCTCTTATCAGCCATGCATTTGTATTTACCTCCCATATTTTTCAAGTTAGCTTGCACCTTCTGCCATACCGATGAAAGAGATGCCGAAAACCGTTCCTCTTCGGGAACCCCAGAAGACCCCCCCTCTTTGAAAGTACAGAATTGGGGATGAAAACCATATGCACCAAGAAATGATGACTTGCCAGTGGATTCCTGACGACGATTATTTATGGCAAACTCAGCTAACGGTAAATATGATGACCACAACTCTTGGTTTTCAGACACAAAACATCTTAGATATGTCTCCAGGTTTTGGTTGGTATGGTCAGTCTGTCCATTCGACTGAGGATGGAAAGCTGAGGAAAAGGACAAGTGTACCCCCAAACGGGAACAAAAAGCTTTCCAAAATTTAGAAATAAACTGGGTACCCCGATCCAAAACAACATCGGAGGGGACCCCGTGAAGCTTCACGGTTTCACTGACGAATACCTGAGCAAGAGTCTTAGCATTAGGTAGTGCAGGTAACGCAATGAAGTGTACCATTTTGCTAAACCTGTCCACTACTACCAAAATAACTGTTTTACCCGCAGACAAAGGTAAGTCAGTGATAAAATCCATTGACAGATGTGTCCATGGTCTATGGGGAATGACGAGTGGTAATAGAGACCCTGCAGGACGTGTATGTGAAACTTTTGCGCGCACACAGGTAGAACAAGAAGACACAAAATCCAATACATCCTGACGCAACCTTGGCCACCAAAAATGACGAGGTTGCTTTACTACCCGGGGGCCCAGCAAGTGCCGAATTATGATGTTCCTTTAATAATTCGAAACGCAGGTTCAACGGTACAAACTATTTCTCTGAGGGGCAAGAGACCGGGGCGTCCCCCTGGGCCTCTAACACCTTCCCCTCCAGAACAGAGTGTACCGCAGAAACAACCACTCCTCTTTGAAGAATGGGCACCGGATCACTCACATTACCCCCTCCAGGGAAACAACGAGATAGTGCATCAGCCTTGGTATTCTTTGCCGCAGGACGATAGGTAATCACAAAGTTAAACCTGGTAAAAAATAGCGACCACCTAGCTTGTCTAGGGGTGAGACGCTTAGCTGATTCGAGGTACAGAAGATTTTTGTGGTCCGTAATCACAGTGACGGGGTGGACTGCCCCCTCTAAAAAGTGATGCCATTCTTCAAACGCTAGTTTAATAGCTAATAGTTCCCTATTGCCAATATCGTAGTTCTTTTCTGCTGCAGATAGTTTTTTAGAAAAGAAAGCACAAGGACGCCATTTGCCAGGAGCCGGACCCTGAGGCAGCACCGCCCCCACTCCCACCTCTGACGCATCTACTTCAACAATAAAAGGCTGAGGAGGGGGCGGAGCCTGCACCGGAGCTAGATGGCAGCTTGAAGTGCAGCTCTGCTGTGTGAAAAGCCCTTGCAGCCTTTATCAATCTGCGATTTGGACCCAAAATGGTCAAGATAGGTGGCCCCAGACCCGGGGATTCACAGGGACATAACAAAGATGCGATTCCAAATGAATCCATGGATAAATTCCTGAAGAAAGCTGCTCAAGTTCATGTGGCTAAGGAATCCAAGATGGCGCCCGGCACGCCGAGAGCGGCAGGGAACAGTGTGAAAGCTGCAGCTGCCTCTGAGAAGGTAAGGGAGGCCTCCCCTGGGACTGACACCCTGCCTATCTCCAGAACGTTCCTAAAAGATGCTCTGAATGAAGCACTAGAACCCCTGAGATCTGACCTGACTTCTATTAAAGAAGACATGCGCCACATAGGAAGGAGGGTAGAAGTTCTAGAAGACACACAATCGGCGATCATATCGCATCAGAATAGTGTTACCTCCACTTTATCCCAGCACCAGAAGCACCTGAACTCCCTGTATACACTCCTGGAGGACCAGGAGAACAGGGGAAGACGCAACAACTTGCGATTTAGGGGCATACCTGAAACAGTAGGCACAGATGGAATACATGAAGCAGTAACAAATATATGCATGCAGCTGCTAGGCCCAGATTCATCACATGAAATAATCATAGAAAGAGCACAACGAGCACTTCGCCCTAAACCCCAACCATCAGAACCTCCAAGAGATGTTATTTGCAAGTTTCTGCATTACCCTGTTAAGGACGCTATAATGAATAAAGCAAGAAACGCCCCACAAATATACGTGGATGATTGTCCTATTTCAATATTTCAGGACTTAGCACGAACCACCCTAAAGAAAAGAAGAGCTTTGAAACCACTAACTGAGTGGCTACGTGATAATAAAGTGATGTATAAGTGGCTATTCCCCTTTGGCCTGTCCTTTCTCTTCAATGGTCAGAGATTTTCCATCTCATCTTTTCAGGATCTGACCAAAGTATTTGACATCCTGCAAATAAATCACCTTCACATTGAAAATTGGGACATTATTCAAGAAAATATAACAGCAACCAATCTTCCTTCAATTGCCCCGTGGGAGACTCCTCGTCCAGCTAAATCCCAAAGATCAAGAAGAGGCCGTAACTCCTCCACACCAAGACGCCTTCCTCTCAATGAAGATTAAAGGACTCCTTCTATAATACAAGCTAGACCTCCATCATATAAAGTATTAGTGCCCTTTGCACATGTTTCTCTTTTATTAAGTATCTCACTCAGGACATTTTGTTTTTGTCTCTGAAAATTTACTAATAATTGTATTATTATTATTCTCTCCACCTGTTCTTGCACCTATCAGGATCCAAAGTATAGATCCCAACGAGGGTGACACACTACGTCACAATATGTTGTGTTATTCCCCCCTACCAATATACCAATTGAGCATTTTGGCTCTAACTCTCAAGGTTAATGATACCATTCATTGTAATGTTTTTCATTTATGTTGTTTATTCTTTGTTTTGATGACAGGCATTCCCCAGTGTCTGAGATGCTTTCCGTTGGGGGAGGGTGTCTTCTCTGGAACCCAGATGCTCCACCAAGGGAGGCTAAGTACCTACAATTTCTTTCCACATAGGTTCTGCCAAAGCATACAGCAGACTGATTTTCCTATGGTAAATGGCTGACCTATGCGTAGCTTCCTTTAACGTTAGGGGATTTCATGCCCCAGCTAAACGTAGCCAGATCTTTTCCCATATGAAAAATGAAAAATGCTCAGTCTTAATGCTTCAAGAAACTCATTTTAGGTTTAATAAATACCCTAATCTCTCTCGGTCCCTATTTCCGCAGTGGTATCACTGTGGTTCTGACTCAGCAGCATCTAGAGGTGTGAGTATCGGGTTCCGGAGGGGACTCCCTTTCACATATGTGTCGCACATTCAAGATGCAGAGGGTAGATATATTCTTCTGAAGGGAACTATTGCTAATCAAATGTACACTTTTGCTAATGTATACGCCCCTAATGTTAATCAAGTTTCGTGGCTAGTAGAGATGCTCTCCCTTTTAGAGACATACAAGGAAGGAGTGGTACTGCTGGGAGGTGATTTAAACATTACATTAGATCCTGCATTAGACTCAACTTCCAAGAAATCTACACTCTCTTTTAGAGCCCTAAAACACCTTAAGAAAAAGTTGCAACATAACGCACTGATTGACGCTTGGCGTCTCTTCAACCCAACCACAAAGGACTACACCTTCTTCTCCTCACCCCACCAGTCCTACCACAGACTGGACTATATATTTGTATCCAAAGAACATCTCGGCCTGTGTACTCAGACCCAAATTGGTAATATGATTCTTTCGGATCATGCACCGATTTTTCTAACCATACTTGCCCCCTCAGTGGAACCTAGAGCATTTAGATGGAGATTAAATGAACAACTTATATCTACGGAGGAAAATATAAAAATTACAAAGTCTTCATTAGAAGAATTTTTCTCCTTTAATGCCCTTCCTGGAACTTCTCCACATATCTTGTGGGACACCCATAAGGCCTATATGAGGGGCCAATTCATTTGCAGAGGAGCTAAAATTAAAAAAGAGAGAAAAAAACAAATAGAAGACCTTCTGTCCAACATCCAACGCCTAGAATCCTTGCATAAAAAATCCCTTCTGCAGTCACACCTTGATGAACTTTCTGAGGTGAAAGCAAGGTTGAAAAACATCCTCAACACGAACTCGGCAAAGTTTTATCTACATACACAGTACAAATACTACGCACACGGGGATAAAGCATCTAAATTTATGATGCAGCGTATAAAACAAAGGAGATCCCATAATTATATTCATAAGATTAAAACCCCAGACAAAAGAGAAGTATTTACTACCCCAGAAATTGCTGAACAGTTCCAAAAATTTTACTACTCCCTATATAACATTAAGGAAACTAAAGATACTACTAATAACTCCCCTCTGCCTTCACCAGAAAAATCTGTTGAGACTTACCTTACCTCACTATCTTTACCGAAATTATCGGACAATCAATCCCAGACCCTCCAAGCACCATTTACTCTAGATGAGATCATGACGGCTATTAAACAGCTACCAAAAGGGAAAAGTCCAGGCCCAGACGGTTACCCTGCCTTATACTATCGGACATTTAGAAATATACTAGGCCCCTACTTATTACCTGTTTATAATAGCTCCCTGTCTGGTGTCCCCCTCTCTTCGGATATGACCAGGGCAAATATCACGATTATCCCAAAGGAAGGGAAAGATAGTTCTCTTTGTGCTAACTATCGCCCTATATCCTTCTTAAATTTAGATTTGAAAATATTAGCAAAAATTTTGGCTACACGCCTTTCTGGTTTTCTCCCATCCTTAATTAAGAATGATCAAGTTGGCTTCGTCCGTGGTAGGGAGGGCAGAGATAACACCGCCAAGGTTTTGAATGCAATATATTATGCTAAAAAAAGAGGTCGTCCTCTGGTCCTCCTTAGCACGGACGCAGAAAAAGCCTTCGATAGGGTTAGCTGGGACTACATGATGGAAGTCCTTCAAACCTTTAATATTCCTGAACCTTATATTAAAGCTATATTATCTTTATATACCAATGCTTCAGCTTCTATTATCATAAATGATACGATATCCCCACCCTTCATTATCCGCAATGGCACCAGACAGGGATGCCCACTCTCACCACTGATCTTTGTGCTGATCATGGAAACACTACTACAATCACTTAGAAATGAGAAAGAGATAGAGGGCATCAGAATGGACCTACAAGAACATAAAGTGGCTGCGTTTGCAGATGACCTCCTGATACTGAATACCAATCCAACCAAAGCCCTCCCTCTAATTTATAACATCCTGGAACAGTTTAGTCTTCATTCTGACTTTAAAATCAATATGAGCAAGTCACATATTCTGAGTATTGATCTTCCTCCCTCACTTAGGAAAGTCTTAAAGGATAGCTCCCCTTTTAACTGGAATACCCCCTACATTACCTACCTGGGAGTTAAGATTGGCCCAGACCCTAATACATTATTCCATTTGAACTATTCTTCCCTCATGAAATCGATAAGCGACCAGCTGTCGGTATTAAAAAATCCCCCGCTATCATGGTTTGATAGGAAAAATATTGTCACCTCACTAGTATTACCTAGACTGACCTACCTACAACAAGTCTTGCCTATTCCAGTTCCCAAAACATATTATGTCAGGCTCAAAAGGGAAATTAGCAAGTTTGTTTGGGATGGGAAGAGGGCTCGACTAGCTTGCTCTGTTCTCTGTAGACCTAAGGATAAAGGAGGGATTGGACTCCCTGACCCCGAGCTTTATGGGAAAACTGTGTCACTATCAAGGGTAGTAGACTGGATGACAGGCCCTATAGAAAAGTCCTGGGTCTTCATGGAACAGTGTGAATTTGGCTCGAGTCTATCTGGCCTTTTGGTGGGAATGGAAAAATTCCCTGCCCAAAATAAACCACTTAACCCAATTGTAAGGTCGACACTGTCGACATGGAATTGGCTCCAAAATACACAGTACATGATACCCCTCCCGTCACCTTTACTTCAGATAAAAGACATCATAGCTCATGCCTCCTCTGACTTAAGAGATTGTCTTCCTATATCAATTAGGAATTCCACTATCAAAGTTCTTTCCCTATTTGGGGAAGAGGGCAAAGTATTGAACAACAAAGAGATCTTACACATTTTTCCAGAATGCAAACCCTTCCCACAGCTGATATCCTTTCTCCGGTCATTCATTACTAAAAATGTACCCATGGAGTCCCTCTTACGACCACTATTGTGGTTTGAAAGCTTACTGGTTGACCATTCTAGACATAGTAAACTAATATCCCAACTATATAAAAAACTCAATTCACCCATAAATATGGTTAAACCAGCTTTCATAGGGCAATGGGAAAAGGACCTAAGTGTTAGTTTCTCTCAAACAGAGATCCTTCAATTGTTATTAATACCACACAGGACATCCAGATGTGTCCGTACCCAGGAAAACAGCTATAAAGTCTTAACTCGTTGGTATAGGACTCCAGACATCACGTGTAGATATAGTTTGACTGGGTCGGACACATGTTGGCGTTGTGTAGAACATAGAGGGTCATTCTACCATATCTGGTGGACTTGCCCACTTATACAGAAGTGGTGGACTGAAATATTTAAATTGGCTAACAAAATTTGTAACTTAATGGTTCCATTATCCCCCCAATTGGCACTTCTAGGTTCTTGTCCGTCCTCCCAAAGAGGGAAGCCCACTAAACTCTTTTATTGTATGTTAAGTGCAGCACGATTACTTATTCCGAAATTCTGGTTAGCAACTGAGGTTCCCTCCATATCTCAATGGAAAGAGAAAATAGATCAGATATACAGATTTGAGGAGATATCAGCTTGGGAAGATCGAAGGATCTCTTTCTTTAAATCTAGCTGGAGTGCATGGACCAAATACAGGAACTTCAGCTAGAAACCCTATTAGGATAGTCCCCTCCCTGACAACCTCTATGTATTAAGATATAGAGTAGTTCTATTTCTCCTTTGGGATATACCATAAAATTCCTGTGAACTGATATACTTGTCAGTAAAGAAAGTAATTAAAGTAGGGTTCACTGCCTTTTATTACCATTCACTGCTTACAATTCTATTGTACCTAAGCTGTAATTTTACCTGTCATCATTGTAACTTGTTACCAGTATAACGTGTACTTCATTTGTATGTTCTATTTTTACTTATTTTTCAATAAAAAAAAAAAAAAAAAAGAAAGCTACTGCTTCAGACTAGGCTTGTAAAATATGAAAGTCTTACACTGGTCAAAACTCTGGCCTTATTCTAATCCTGATTAAAGGTGTCCTCAGAGTTTAAAAAAAAAAAAAAAAAACAATAAAAGGCTGAGAGACATCAGGTTGGACTAGTACAGGTGCTGAGGTAAACCTCTCTTTTAGAGAGGAAAAAGCAACTTTAGCGGCGTCAGACCATTTAGAAAAATCAGTCCCCTTCCTAGTCATGTCAGTAAGGGGTTTTACAATAAGTGAATAATTTTTCATGAATTTCCTATAGAAATTCGCAAAGCCCAAGAACCGTTGCAGTGCTTTGAGGTTCTCAGGAAGATCCCAATCTAAAATTGCCTGGACCTTCCTAGGATCCATACGGAAACCTGAAGCAGATAAAAAATAACCTAGGAATTGAATCTCCTGAACGGCGAAGACACATTTTTCAATTTTAGCATATAATTTATTCGTCCGTAGGACCTGCAGTACTTGTCTGACATGCACCTCATGTGTTCTCAGATCAGACGAATAAATTAAAATATCATCTAGGTATATTACCACAAACCTGCCGATTAGATGACTAAAAATGTCATTAACGAAATGTTGAAAGACGGCAGGAGCATTGGTCAGACCGAAAGGCATAACTAGATTTTCATAATGCCCCTCAGGGGTGTTAAAAGCTGTCTTCCACTCTTCCCCCTCCTTAATACGAATCAGATTGTAGGCCCCCCTAAGATCAAGTTTGGAGAACCACCTAGCACCCGCAATCTGGTTAAACAGGTAAGGAATGAGAGGAAGAGGGTATGGGTCTCGGATGGTTATCCGATTTAATTCGCGAAAATCTAGGCAAGGACGCAGGCCCCCATCTTTCTTTTTAACGAAGAAAAACCCTGCAGCCACGGGTGAAGAAGAGGGTCTGATGTGTCCCTTAGCCAAGCTCTCGGAGATATAATCTTTCATGGCTTGTCTCTCTGGACCTGAAAGATTATATAACCTGGTCTTGGGTAATTTTGCGCCGGGAATAAGGTTAACCGGGCAATCATAAGGACGATGAGGTGGTAACTTCTGACAACCTTTTGAAAAAACGTCCTCAAAATCCGAAATAAATGTAGGTAGGGTAGTTATGGAGGCGACTAAGCAATTGCTATTTAAGCAATTTTCTCTGCACTGCTCACTCCACTCCAATATCTCCCTGGCCTGCCAATCCACCACTGGATTGTGCGCTACCAACCAGGGAAGACCCAGCACTACCGGAGTGGGAAGCCCCTCCAGAACATAACATGAAAGCATCTCGTTATGGTGGTCCCCTACCCGAAGGTGTAAATTATGAACACTGTGGGTGAGGTTTCTCTGAGACAGAGGAGCAGAATCAATAGCGAATATGGGAATAGGTCTCTGTAGCGTACAGAGAGACAAACCCATAGTGCGGGCAAAATGGGCATCTATCAAATTTACCCCTGCTCCACTGTCTAGAAAGAAAGAAATAGTCTCCGTCTTATCACCAAAAACAATAACCGCTGGCAACACAAATTGCGATGTACGTATGGAGGAAACGTATACCCCTCGGCTGACATCCTCCACACAGCCTGGGGTTAGTAGTTTTCCGAGGATCTTTTGTTTCTGAGGAAAGAAGGACAGACATTAATGAAATGACCCCTCTCCCCACAAAAAAAACAAACCCCACGCCTACGGCGAGCCTCAGGAGGACGGACCTGACGAGTAGTTCCTCCTAGCTGCATAGGCTCGTCTAAGTCCGTACAGACTAACTGCTTCTTGGAAGGGGTTACCAATTGCTCCGGTTTTTTCAACCTGTCCCTAAGGCGTCTATCTATTCGGATAGAAAGGGACATTAACGCATCAAGGGAAAAGGGGGTCTCATATAATGCAAGCGCATCCTTAACCCTTTCGGATAACCCAGAGCAGAACTGACTCCTGAGAGCCGGGTCGTTCCATTGGGTATCCGTAGCCCACCTACGGAAGTCAGAGCAATACTCATCTACCGGCCGCTCTCCTTGTAGGAGTCTCCGTAATCTTGATTCAGCCAGTGCGACTCGGTCAGGGTCGTCATATATGAGACCTAAGGCCCCGAAAAACTCATCCACTGACCGAAGAGCCTGGGAATCAGTAGGTAAAGAGAACGCCCAGGATTGCGGGTCCCCCTGCAGCAGGGAAATAACAACCCCCACCCGCTGTTCTTCATTACCAGAGGAGTAAGGGCGCAGTTTAAAATATAATTTACAGGCCTCACGGAATGTCAAAAACTTGTCCCTTCCCCCAGAAAATTTGTCAGGGAGAGGGACCTTGGGTTCCGCAACAACCTGGTTACCAGTAGCAACCGCTGGGCTTGCGGTCTGTTGTAATTGCTGCTGTTGCTGGAGGACCAACGCCTTCAATCCTGCCACCTCCAAAGACAGGCCATGAAATTGTTTGGTCAGAGCAGCAATTTGATATTGAAGTAGGTAAAAAAAAAATATTTTATTTTTTTACCTACACAAAATAAGGGCCAGATATAATGTAATGACCGGCGTCACGCACAGGGAGGGAAAAGGGAAAGCCCTGCCCAAGGGAGAGGGAAAGGTGGTGACCCCTGACTCACCTTGCGGCTGGCACCTGACTGCCCTGACGTCCCTAGACGGGTTCCTCACCCGTGCGGCGATCACGTGCCTAAACCCTGGCTTTCCCTACAATGAGCCCTAGATAATGAATGGGCCGGCGGGATCGCTAGTCTGCACCACTGACACTAAGAGGGAAACACCAGGGAGAGGACAGACAATACAGACAAACACATACACCCAGGTGGGCGACCACAGCAGACCACAAAGGTCCAACAGGGATCCGGAGGGTAGCGTTCTGGACCAACAACCAGAGAACGCAGCAACACAGCTCCAGAGGGTCAGAATAGATGTCCAGGCAGGAAGCTCTATATCTGGCAACCAGAGAAGTGTGAGAGGGGAATATAAGGAGGTTGGGAGTGCTGGACAAGGAACAGCTGAGGAGAAAGAGCTACGGATCCCTGAGTGAGCCAAAAGGGTTGCAAAGCAAACCCAGAAAGCTACCATAAGGAAACAGCCCTATCTTACATAGAGCGCGCAGCCAACCGTTGCTACTTCCTGACCCCGGGTATAACGGAGTCAGGGGTGGTTCTTGACACCCTCGTGACAGCTCCTGACTCAGGGGTGATTTCAGCCAGGAAAGCCGACATATTGTCCCGATCCAGATCCCTCTTTCCCAAGCGACACGAGTAGTAGGATCTGACGATTTCCAGGATCCCTGATCCGGACCTGCTCAGAGATCCTGTACCATCGACCAGTCCTGTCACCAACTTTCTACTCACTGACATCTTGCAGCTTCTGTAGGGGTAGGGCGAACGGTACCTCCCGAAATCCCTCTCAAAAACCAAAGATGTGTGCCTATCATACTGGCACCTCTTGAGCAGAGATTTCACCCTGGAGATATCCTCGCGGCTACCTCCAGTCGAGACCAGACGCTTGAGTTCCCTCCTCAGACCCTGGTACAGGCGGTACCTGTCCAGGGACCTGAGGCTCGAGAGCTGGCGGAAGAACTTTACCGCCCGATCTTTAAATATCTCCCACCACTCTGACTTAGTATCACAGAGATCCAGTAAAGCTACCTGACTCTGAAGGAAGTCCTCAAAGGATTGTCTCACCTCTGCTTCGTCCAGGACTCCCGAGTTCAGCTTCCAGTAACCTCTTCCCATTTGGGGGGACTCTGAAATATTCAAAGAAAACATAATCAGACAGTGATCGGAGAATTCTACCTCCACAACCCTTAAGGGTGAGAAAGTAGCCTCCTCCTTTATAAAAAAAAACCTGTCTATTCTAGACCTAATCTGACTACCTCTATAGAACGTGAAACCCCCGTGGCCTGGTGTATGCCTGATGTGGACATCCACCAGACGAGCCTCACTAGCTACACTATTTAAAGCGATACTATCATAAGTCAGCCGGTCTCTGGCGCCTCCCCTATCTTGGGACCTCGTGATGGTATTGAAGTCCCCTCCAAAGACCACTTGCCGGCTCGTAAAAAGAAAAGGCTTGATCCTCATGAAGAGACTTTTCCTGTCCCATTGGGACTGGGGTCCATAGATGTTGATTAGGCGCAGTTCTTGTCCCCTAATGAGGATATCCAAGATCAAACACCTCCCCATTTCTAACTCGATCACCCGTCGGCATTCTACCGTTGCAGTAAAAAGGACCACCACTCCGCTATACGGCTCAGCCGCAAGAGACCAGTAGGAGGGCCCTGATCTTCACTCCCTCCTGGCTTTGTGAACCGCTGCCAAATCTGGCAGCCTGGTCTCCTGCAAAAACAAAAACAAAATGTCAGCTTCAACTCAGCTGAGAAAATCAAAGGCTGTAAAACGAGCCGTATCCGACTTAATACTGGCGACATTAATGGTCGCCAGCGTCAGCAGAGCGGGTACCGCCATACAGAGTGATTGAGTTAGACGGCCTTCTTCCTACTCTTTTCAACCCTCCCCCTCCCGGGGCTGTCTTCTAAGGCGGCACGACCCCTCTTGAGGGAGACGGTGGTGTCCATCTCATTTGTCACCACCGCCTCCCCACGCGCACCACCCCCCGGCTTCCTCGGTCTTAGGGCCCGGTTTTGCCACCCCTCCTGAGGACCTTGCATCCCCACCAGAGGGGGGCGTGGGGCTTCCTGAAGGCCCTCCCTCCTTCGCCCCCGGTCTCCCACCTTTAACCTCCCCCTCAAGAGGAGGCAGAGGTCTCATCCAAGGTGAGAAACCGGTTGGAGAGCTCCAGAGGGGAGCCGGTTAGGCCTTCCCTGGCTACTTTCGTCGAGCCAGGTCTTTTCTTAGTACGGTGTTTCCGTCAGATTTTTTTGGACTCTGTCCCACTATCCTGTGCAGCGCTTTCATAGTCTCCTCGGCACGCTCCAGTTTTTTGTTTTCCTCATTCAGCTCCCTGTCCCCTAGGGTCTCCGATGTGGGAGGGGCAGCCGCTTGGGAAGGGGCAGGCATCACCCCAGGACGGGGTTCCTCCCGCTCCCTCTCCGCCTGGCGCCTCTCCCTCCGCCTCTGCCGGGACGGACCATCTTTGCTCTTCACCGACCCCTGAACTCTGTTGTCTTTGCCAGCACCAGCCTCAGCCGAAGGGACCTCCCGGCCCACTCCTGTGTGAGCTCGGGCCGCATTGACCTCAGAGAGAGGACAACGACTGAAAGGGTGACCGAGTTCACCGCACAAGTTGCACCTAATCTCCCCACAAGACGCGGCTAGATGACCAGTCCCCCCACACAGCGCGCACTTCTGCACTTGGCAGCTGGTGCTGAAGTGTGAGGGGCTGCCGCACTTGTGGCAGAGCTTAGGCTGCCCCCTGTAGAAAACCAAAATCCTATCACGGCCTATAAAGGCAGATGATGGTATGTGGGAAACCGTACTACCCAGATGCTTGAGCTTGATGTTAAACGTCCAGGCGCCCGACCAAATGCCAAACTCATCCAGGTTCTTTGATGGAACCCCTTGAATCTCACCGCACCTGCCCAGCCAGGTCATGATGTCAACACAAGAGAGCGACTCGTTACGGGTCAAAATGGTCACTCTCTTGACCTCACTCTGACGGGTTATTGCTTTCTCAAGGAAACCACACCAGTCCGGCGTGTTCTTCGCCAGCAAATACCCGGACCAGAAGAGCTCCAGCCCCTCTAGCCGGACAAATCTGACGTCGAACTCCTTGGAGCCGTACGGATGGATCAAGGCAAAGATGTCAGTCACCTTGAAACCCATCCCAAGCAGGAGCTCCACCACCCTCTTTTTTTGTAGGGCAAGCTTCATCGCTACTCCACTTGAGACAGACCACATTCCGTCTGACTCCAGGGCCGGATGTGGGCGATGACCAGGCGTTCTTGCTCCCATTCTGCTCTCGGAAAGCCCTCATGCCAGGTCTGTCGAACCAGAATGACAGGTCAACCTTCTTTCCCTCTACAATGATGGAGCTCTCCCCCTTTTTGAGGGCCTCCAGCAGTCGCCGTTGCAAGTCACCATCACCAGACCCTGAGAGCGAGGAAGCCAACGAAGACAGCCCCTCCCCCCCTACGGCCACGGCCACACTGGCATAACTTCTGCCAGGCGCCACGGACGCAGGAGGGTCAGCTGAGCCGGCCCCCTCCCCCCCTAAACTACCTACAGCCATGGCAGGAGCCACCCCATACCCCCCCCGAAGAGGGCACACGGGGAGCCCCTGCCACTTTTACAGCGGCCGACCGCACCCCCGCATCCACCCCACCACCAAGGACCGGGCCAACAGCCCCCACACTCTTACAGTCACCGACCCCAGGAGCCCGAGAGGCCACAGAGGCAACAGCCAGCTGAACAGGCTCACCAGCAGCCACCCCAGCCACCAGTGTCCTACCGACCACCACCTCCATAGCCCCCCCAGCCCCAGCGACCAGCGACACATCACATGTTTGCCTGCTGGAGGCGACTCCTTTTCCAGGAGCCTCCTCCTGCGAGCAAACTGCTGGGCCAGCTTACACTACAGTATTTATTTTTACTTTATTATTCATAACTACTTATACTTCTCCATTACTTCCTGCCTCCTTCAATACATGAGCACAGGTCGTGATTACCCTCCCCCCTCCAGCGCTTGACTCAGTGCTAGAGGAGGAGGCAGGGTACTCAGCAATAAGCCCAGTTTTCACATATTCCGCTACCGCATTGGGGGACACAAACCCAGCTTTCCCTAACCCCTTGATCTTTTTTTCCTTCTTAGTTTTTTTGATTTTCTTGACCTTAGCGGGGGACTGGTGCGCCGTGGAACCACTGCTCCCAGGCACGCCAGTCCCCGTTTCTCCTGCAGCCGCTACCACCGAGCGCTGACGCTTGGGTGCGCTCCCAGACACACCCCCAGCTCCGCCCCCAGACAAGGGAGCGTCACCAGGCCCGCCCCCAGCCGCGCTCACCGCACCGCCTCCATTGCCTCCCGTCTCCGGGACTCTCAGGCTCCGCCCATGTGTCCCCGTCGCACCGCCTCAGCCCCACATCCCAAGCGCCCACCAGGGCGGCAGACGGGGACACTTTTACCACGGGAGCGGACCCCGGCGCCAAGCCACTCCCCCCTCCCACAGGGAAGCAGCCAACAGCGCCAGAGGCTCCCAACTGGCCAGCATCGCAGCTGGCCCCGCCTCCTCCATCGCTGGCAAGACCGGCGTCCTGCGCCATCTTTTCTCCTGAGCCCGCCATGACAGCAGGACCCAGGGAGCCAGCCTGAAGCTCACCCTGCATGGACCCTTCAACCCGCACAGAGTGAGCCATAGGGA
>NC_053393.1:243955451-244031988 GCF_905171765.1 Bufo bufo | reverse complement strand
CCTTAAGGACTCGGGAACCATGCCATACCGGTATATCATGGGTCCCTAAGGGGTTAATGGATTTACTTGGATTCTATTATATAGAAAAAAAAATTGAATATGTAACCCCCTGGGTCCCTGAACTCACAGAACGATTCCCTATATTATTTTGCCTTCCCCGGGCACATATGCAGTGCAGGTGCACTTAAAAAATGGGTATATGTTGCCCGCTGAACTAAAAGAACAGGGATAAATTATTGTCCCTGGCACATATGCTGTGCTGGTGCACTGAACTTGCACAAAATGGCCGCCGACACCCACCTAACTAACAAATGGATAAAAGTTATTTTTCTGTGTCACTGGGCTCAGGGCAGGGTAAAAAAATGTTGCACTGCACCCGCTAAACAAAATTGCTGCAGATCGCTGAGTTAATAAGTTTTGATAACAGATAGATTCTTTCCTATTTTCTCCCTCACATCAGCAGCATCCTATCCCTACACTAGTAAGAGCAGAATGACGTGCAGCGCTACGTTACTCCAGCTTATATAGAGGCTGGGTCACATGCTGCACTGGCCAATCACAGCCATGCCATTAGTAGGCATGGCTGTGATGGCTTCTAAGGGCACAAGAGTTAAATGCTTGTTGATTGGCTGCTCTGCAACCTTTTAAAAAGCGCCATTAACTTGCCGAACACCGAACTTGAACCCGAACTTTTACTGAAAAGTTCGGGTCCGGGGTCCAAAAATCCTAAAGTTTGGTCCGAACTCGAACTTTGCAGTTTGGGTTCGCTCAACCCTAGTGATAAGAGAGACTTATCTGTTCTATCCAAAGTGATCTCCAGTCAAGTGTATATACTCTATAATCAGTTGTGGAAACTATATTATAAATTGTCCACAAGACAAACAATGACAGTGTTGTTTATGCGCAAATCATATACCAATTGGACTTTAATATTGCAATAGTCCCTATACAGAATAAGATGATGATTTAACTATCCATTTATTAGACATTAGGATGCTATATGATATCCAAATGCTATTTTTACTGTGTTATTTTTATGGTGTTATGGTTTTATATATTTTTAATAAACACTTTAATTATCCCGGTCATTTATCCATCTGTGCAACTACAGGTAGAGAGTGCCTACCAATATTTCACACTTTATCCTTCTCAAAAATGAGTCACTGCCTCTGCCAGTCAGTGCGCCTAAAAAGAAATCTACGACAGAAATGAGCTGCCATAGATTTCTGGCTTCATTTGCACCAAAAAAGTAGTATGAATGAAGATAAATTTGTCTCCGGTGTTGGCCACATCCCTTTCCCACCTTTGCCATGCGCCCTTTTGGAAAAGAGACAAGGGTGACGTAAAGAGAGGCATTTGAAACTTTTTTTTCTCAAAAAGTCACAAATGACTGTTTAAAGCCACTTTTCTGGCTCAAAGGAGATTATATATTCCCCACAAGGTTGCTGTGGTCCATCCTTTGGCATATACCTCACCTTGAGCCCAGCAGTTCATATGGCTGCTAGTCTTCAAAAAAACGTTAGCTCTAAATATTCCACATACAGTATTATCGTACGTTTTATTCTGCAAAATTACTAGAGCTTTCAGTGTATGTATTTCTTACTGAGAATTCAAAAAATTTTAATCTGAGAATATCTTAGCTACGTTATGGTTTTACACATTGCCACATAAATATGACCCGCAAATGAAATATGCATTATGCTTCAAGCATAGTCTAAAAAAAGAACAACTTTTCCCAATTTACAATATTCTGCAGGTGTTAGATCTATTCATAGGATGATACACTTGTCTTGCAGTATGCCAGCTATTTCTGGTACATATGTTAATCAGCTAATCTCCTATTAGACGAAAGCCTAAAAATACCGATATTTAAATATACTGTTGCTAAGAATTTAATTCAGCAAGCTGCTTCTAAATATGAGTGATATGTGTTCGCTTGTTTAAGAATATGAAGGAAATAAAGGAACAGGGAATCCGGATGATTATTCTAATATTTCACTGACATGACTATATTGATAGCTACTTCCTATTTAAATTGCTACTGTCATTAAAATGTAACCCAGAATAATTGTTCTTGTTTGGCCATGTGGCCGTGGTGATCTTTACTGGAAGTGGGATAACTTCTAAATAATTAGCATCTTAGGTATGGATAGGGGTTAAACTCCATCACCAGTCAGCTTATTGTTTCATCTGTTCTAGAGGGTACTGTTTAAATATCCCTCTATGTTCCTTTAGATAGGCAGATAGCTCCTTGGTCTTCCATTACGGTTTACTAAGCAAGTTAGGAACAAATAGGCTCAGACGAGTTGGGGATGTTTGGGCAGGGTGGGATTGTGGTAGGTAGTTCCAGTTTTTTCAAAGGGTGGTGTGTTTGTGTGTGTGAATGGGGCAGCGACTCAGACGAACGTTGGGTGTGGTGGCACCCTCCTCCCGAATACCCATGGCGATATGTAAGCTAATCTCCTGGAATGTCAGGGGATTAAATGATAAGGTAAAGAGGTCCTTAGTGTACAATTATATAAAGAAATATAACCCAGATGTTCTTATCTTTCAGGAAACTTACCTCCGCGGTCAAAAAGTTTAAAAGACCTTGGGTAGGATATGTGTACCATGCAACCTATTCTATCTATGTCAGAGGAGTGTCCATACTCGTTAGTAAAGCATTGCCATTTCAGTTGATTTCTGTGCACATCGATCCATCTGGGAAATATGTACTCCTACAGGCCACCATTAGAGGTTGTGAGGTTTTGATTGCAGGGATATATGTCCCCCCACCTTTTGATAGGGAGGTATTAGATCAGATTATGGCCCAAGTGGCCGTACTCTCGCCGGCCCCGTTATTTCTGTTGGGAGACTTCAATGCTATATTGGATAAACAATTAGACAGATTACATCCGTCACCAAGGCATAACCTAGCATTACTTCATTGGACACAGGCACATAATCTCACAGAAATACGGAGGAGGTTAAATCCCGATAACAGACAGTTCTCTTGTCACTCGTCCTCTGTTCACTCGCTATCATGTATAGACCTGGCATTTTCTAATCAGGCGGGACTTGCGTGGATAAAGGCAGCTGAGTATCTACCTCAAGGTATTTCTGACCATGCCCCACTTCAGAATATCCTTAAACAGCCACTAAGCTGTCCACTCACTAGCTGGCGCCTAAATCTTGCTGGGTTTATGGTGCTTCCAGTGGAACAGAAATACAGGGAGGAAATTGCAGAGTTTTGGGAAATCAACACGGGCTCCTCCAATCCGTTGACAGAATGGGATACGTTTAAGGCAGTTATGAGGGGAGTCCTGATTCTAGCAATAGCAACACATAGGGCTGAACTACTCTCCACACGTAAAAAGCTGAAGGAGAAATTGGTAATTGCGGAAGAGGACTACACTACCAACCCCACAGAAGAACATGAGGCAGTATGGCTCTCAGCTCAGAGGGTATACACCTTGCATTTGATCGAATACACGCAAAAACGTGTGTTAGCACAGAAACAGTAAATTTTTTCTGAGGGTGACAGGAGTGGCAGAGCCTTGGCATATTTGGTGAAGACAGAGACCTCACAGACAGTGGTAGCAGTGGTTAGGAATGAGATAGGCGAGATGGTTACTACTCCAGAAGCTATATGTGAACAATTTGTTAAATACTATTCGACCCTTTACTCCTCTAAAATGTTGAGAACATCGGAGGAGTTGGGGGTTTCCTTGAGGATGCTCCCCTCCCCTCCTTAACTCAGTCAGAGAAACAGGTACTGGATGCCCTCATTACTCCAACGGAGATCCAAACAGCCATCCTTTTTATGGCAAAGGGGAAGACACCTGGTCCGGATGGCTTTCCAATTGAGTGGTATAAATTTCAGTTTGAAGAGGTTAGCCAAAGGCTGAGCAAGCTATTTACATATGCATTGGAGCATGGGTCGTTGCCCGTGTCTTTCCACAAAGCTACAATAGCAGTGATTCACAATGGCATGGCTGTGATTGGCCAGTGCAGCATTTGAACCAGCCTCTACATAAGCTGGAGTCACGTAGCGCTGCACGTCACTCTGATGTGCTTAGTGTAGGGAGAGGATGCTGCTGTGAGGGAGAGAATAGCACAGAATCTGTGATCAGAACTCCAATTGAACTCAGCGATCTACATAGATTTAGTTGTGTGGGTGCAGTGCACAATCTTTTTACCCTGCTCTGAGCCCAGTGCCAGAGAAAAACAACTTTTATCCGTCTTTTAGTTTGGTGGGCGGCGGCGGCCATTTTATGCAAGCTCAGTGCACCAGCACTGTATCTGTGCTTTAGTGACATTCAAATCCAATCTTTGGAAAACTGCAATAATCTGGCTTTGAAAATAAACACCAATTTTTGGCAATATCCAACATCTGGTGCCTTTGCAGGATTAGTCAATGTGCAATTTAAGCTAGAAAAACAGCTATAATTTTCTGGGTTTTTAAAAACACCCTTTTTGGGCAAAATACACTATTTTACAGCCCTTGCAAAATCTGCACATGTGAAATTCACGGGTTATATACTGCTGTCATATTCAATTATTAAACAAACAACCATTTTGGGCAAAAAACTAAATTTTGCAGCCTTTGCTGCATATGTCATTGTGAGATACACACTTTAGATACTGTGGTTCTATTGAGTTATTTGAAAAACACCTATTTAGGGCAAGATCCTAAATTTAAGAAATATGAGGAGAGCGTCAAATAAGGGACGTGGCCAGGTCATGGTGCTACTGGTGGAGCTCCTGTTGCAGGGAGAGGACGTGGTCGATCTGTGCCAGCTACACGCACAAGTGAAACCCCTTCCTCAGTTGCGAGCAGGCGACAGAACCTGCAGCAGTATTTGGTCGGGCCTAATGCGGCTCTATGAATGGTGAGACCAGAACAAGTACCGGTGATAGTAAATTGGGTTGCTGACAGTGCCTCCAGTTCCTTCACATTGTCTCCCAGTCTCCTGCTGAAAGATTGAGTTGGCACCTGCAGCCGATGTCCATCAGTCTTTCACCTCACCCCCTTGCAAATCAGCAAAGCAGTATGAGCACAAGTCATGCAGCAGTCTCTTCTGCTTTTTGATGACTCTGTTAGCAGGGTTTCCCAGGGCCATCCACCTAGTCCTGCCCTAGAAGTGGAAGAGATTGAGTGCACCGATGCCCAACCACTTATGTTTCAAGATGAGTAAATGGGAGGAACATCGCAGCACATCTTGGATGATGACGAAACACAGGAGCCAACTGCTGGGGCTTTCGAAAGTGTGCAGACCGACAAGGAGGGCAGGGGTGAAGACTGGGTGGAAGATGATGAGGTCCTCGACCCCACATGGAATCAAGTTCATGCGAGTGACCTGTGTAGTTCGGAGGAAGAGGCGGTGGTCGCACAGAGCCACCAGCACAGCAGAAGAGGGAGCAGGGTGTAAAAGCAGAGCGGCCGTCCCCTAGACAGGACGCCTGCTACTGCCCACCGCAGCAAGGAACGAGCACACCAAAGCCAGCTCCAAGGAGTTCCCTGGCGTGGCAGTTCTTCAAAAAAAGTGCTGACGACAAGACACAAGTAGTTTGCACACTGTGCAATCAGAGCCTGAAGCGAGGCATAAATGTTCTCAACCTGAGCACAACCTGCATGACCAGGCATTTGAGTGCAAAGCACGAGCTGCAGTGGAGTAGACACCTCAAAAAACAAGAAAGGTCTCTGGCTCCTCCTGCTTCCTCTTCTGCTGCAGTCTCGGCCTCTTCATCCACCTCTGGAGTGACAGTGCCACCTGGCACCCCGCAAACAGAGGATCTGCCAGCAACACCACCATCTGGGTCACCAAGCTTCTCCACAATGTCCCAGGGAAGCGTTCAGCTATCCATCTCCCAAACACTGGAGTGGAAGAGGAAGTACTCCCCTACCCACCCGCGATCCCTGGCCCTGAATGCCAGCATTTCTAAATTACTGGCATTTGAAATGCTGTCATTCCGTCTGGTGGAGACAGAGAGTTTTAAAGGCCTTATGGCGGTGGCTGTCCCACAGTACTTCGTGCCCAGCCGCCACTACTTTTCCAGGCGAGCCATGCCTTCCCTGCACAACCAAGTGGGGGACAAAATCAGGTGTGCACTGCACAACGCCATCTGTGGCAAGGTGCACCTCACTACAGATACGTGGACCAGTAAGCCCAGTCAGAGACGTTATATCTCCATAACAGCACACTGGGTAATGCAGTGGCGGCTGGGTCTGAGGCGCATAGCAGTTTGGCGCATGTCCTTCCACCACGAGGATTGCAGGGCGCTTCAGTTTGCCTCCTGTTGCTTCCTCCTCCCACTCTGCTTCCTCATCTAGGCAGCATAACACCTTCACCACCAACTTCAGCACAGCCAGGGGTAAACGACAGCAGGCAGTTTTAAAACATATCTGTTTGGGGGACAAACCCCACACCGCGCAGGAGCTATGGACATACCTTGAACAACAGACCGATGAGTGGTTGGTGCCAGTGAGCCTCAAGCCCGCCCTGGTGGTGTGCGATAATGGGCGAAATCTCGTAGCAGCTCTGGGACTAGCCGGTTTGATGCACATCCCTTACCTGGCGCATGTGCTGAATTTGGTGGTGCAGAGATTCCTTAAAAATTACCCCGATATGTCAGAGCCGATGCATAAAGTGCGGGCCATCTGTGCGCGCTTTCCGCGTTCTCACCCTGCTGCTGCTCACATGTCAGAGCTGCAGCGCAACTTCGGCCTTCCCGCTCACCGCCTCATATGCGACGTGCCCACAAGGTGGAACTCCACCTTGCACATGCTGGCCAGACTGTGCGAGCAGCAGCAGGCAATAGTGGAGTTTCAGCTGCAGCACGCACGGGTGAGTCGCTCTGCGGAACAGCACCACTTCACCACCAATGACTGGGCCTCCATGCGAGACCTGTGTTCCTTGTTGCGATGTTTCGAGTACTCCACCAACATGGCCAGTGCCGATAACGCCGTTCTCAGCGTTACTATCCCACTTCTATGCCTACTTGAAAAAACGCTGCTGGCGATGATGGAAGAGGATGTGGCACAGGAGAAGGAGGAGGAAGAGGGATCCGGCCAGTCATTCACAAGTGGCTCCGAGGGTGGGTTCCTGCACCCACAAACGCCAGGTACACTATTGTCCAGCCAGGGCACAGTTCAGGAGGATGACGAGGTGGAGGATGAGGAGATGAAGGAGGAGGAACCTTGTTCACAGCAGGGTGGCACCCAGACCAGTTTATGGCCATCACTAGTGCGTGGCTGGGGGGATACAGAGGACACAGACGATACAGCTCCCACAGAGGACAGCTTTTCGTTGCCTCTGGGCAGCCTGGCACACATGAGCGATTACATGCTGCAGTGTCTCCGCAATGACCGCCGAGTTGCCCACATTCTTAATTATGCTGATTACTGGGTGGCCACGCTACTGGATCCCCGCTACAAGGACAACGTACCGTCCTTAATTCCCTCACTGGAGCGTGATCGTAAGATGTACAAGCGCACGCTGGTAGACGCGCTGCTGGTGGCATTCCCACCTGACAGCGGGGGCACAGTGGAAGCAAGGCGAAGGCAGAGGAGGAGGAAGAGGTCGCCAACGCAGCTGGAGCACCGCCAGCACCTCAGAAGGCAGTATTAGCATGGCCGAAATGTGGAAAAGCTTTGTCAGCACGCCACAACAACCAGCACCACCAGCTGATATGGAACGTCTTAGCAGGAGGCAGCATTTCACCAACATGGTGGAGCAGTATGTGTGCACATGCCTACACACACTGATAGACGGGTCTGCCCCCTTCAACTTTTGGGTCTCTAAATTGGGCACATGGCCTGAGCTTGCCATTTACGTCTTGGAGGTGCTGGCCTGCCCTGCAGCCAGTGTATTATCTGAACGTGTGTTTAGCACGGCAGGGGGCGTTATCACAGACAAGTGCAGCCGCCTGTCCACAGCCAATGTGGACAAGCTCACGTTCATTAAAATTAACCAGGCATGGATCCCACAGGACTTGTTCGTACCTTGTGCAGAATAGACATGTATACCGGCCTTAACCAGCCATTGTTATACTACAGCGCAATTGCTTATTGTTGTATTTTGGATATTTCACACTCTTTTAGAGTGTACCCTAATAATAAAAATAAAAAAATTAAAACCAAAAACCAGTGTTGGCTACCTCGTCCTCCTCCACCGCTGCTTCCACCTACACCGCTACATCCACCGCCTCCTTAAACTCCTACTCCATATGGACCTCCACCTCATAAATCAATTTTTTTTTTTATTTGTACCTATTTTATTTTATGTCATTTCACTAATTTGTCTGTTACATTTTCGGGTGAGATTCACCAATTTTTGGGTGTGATGTACCACTGCAATTCCTAGTAGATAGGTAAATAAAAATCACTAATTTGTGTGTTACATTTTCAGGTGAAAGTCACCAATTTTTGGGTGTAATATACCACTGCTATACCTAGTAGACAGGTAAAAAAATTCACTAATTTGTCTGTTACATTTTTGGGTGAAATTAACAAATTTTTGGCTGTAATATACCCCTCCTCTACCTAGTTGACAGCTTAATAAATTTCACTAATTTTTATTTTACATTTTCGGGTGACATTAAACAATTTTTTTCTGTCATAGACCCCTGCTCTACCTAGTAGACAGGTTAATAAATTTCAATAATTTTTCTGTTACATTCTTGGGTTGACATTTTACAATTTTTGACTTGAATAAACCCCTGCTCTGCATAGGTGACAGGGACAGAAATTTTTAAAAATAATCTGTTCCATTGGTGGGTGACATTAACCCATTTCTGGCGATGAAAAACCTCTACTCTGCATAGGTGACAGGGACTTAAATTTCTAAAATTCATCTTTAATTGGCCCTTTCATTCGATCCTTTTGTGCTTCAATAATTTGTCCCACATTTCCGCTTCAATAATTTTTCCCACATTTACACTCTATCATATTTAATTTGAAACAATTAACCTCCCTTGGATGTGGTCTCTCTTTCTCACGCTCCCTCTCCGGCGTGGAACCCTGATTCGTCGATAACCGTGATCAACATGGTAGGCTGAGAAAAGAACATTGAAAGTTGATAGAGAAGATATCCAAATGTATGGTGGACGTCACAGGGACGTGCAATCCGGCAGAAGTTATCTAGAGTCAACAAAGCGGCAGCAGGGCCTCTCCTGGCTAACGTTTCCAAATCCAAAATACCCCAGTGACATTCCCTATAATTTTTTATTAATCATTCCAATAACAGGGCATCTTAACAGTCCTGTATTGTTATTTATCGTCACTACCTTCCCGAATCGGGAGTGGGTAATTGCCGCGCACCCCCTCCTTTCCTTCAATTCTTCAGTTTTAATAGCTTCTCCCACATTTCCGCTCGATCACAATTAAATTTCATCCATTGATCTCCCTTGGATGTGGTCTTTCTTTCTCACGCTCCCTCTCCGGGGTGGAACCCTGATTTGCCGCTAACCGTGATCAACATGGTAGGCACAGAAAAGAACATCGAAAGTTGATAGAGCAGATATCCAATTGGATCGTGAACATCACGGGGACGTGCGACATGGTGGGGCAGTATGTTTGCACATGCCTACACAAACTGACTGATGATTCTGCCCCCTGCAACTTCTGCGTCTCCAAACTGGGCACATGGCCTGAGCTTGCCCTTTACGCCTTGGAGGTGCTGGCCTGCCCTGCATCCAGTGTATTGTCTGAACGTGTGTTTAGCATACTGGAGGGGGTTATCACAGGTTATATTTCCCAATGTTTTGGGGTGTGCCCTAATTTAAAAAAATAAAAATACATTTTAAACCAAAAAGTAGTGTAGGCTACCTCCTTCTCCTCCACCGCTGCTTCCACCTACACTGCCACATCTACCGCCTCCTCAACCTCCTACTCCATATGGACCTCGTCCTCCTAGATCAAGATTATTATTTTTATGTATTTTAGGTTATTTAAAGTCATTTCCCTATCCACTTTTGTTTGCGGAGCACTTACCATGCTCTTTTTTTTTTAACAAATCTTTATTTAAGATTTTCATAAATTATAAAGGCAATAACAAATCCTTGTTAACAGAAAAGGAAATAACAAAGATGTACATCCATAATAAGATACCTGGTGCTCAGCATACATAAAATCGGTTTGCAAGAATGAATATGCATATATTCGCTCAAGGACATAGATGACTACCATAAAAAGATTAGATAATTACAGTTATAATTGTAAGGTAATTACTAATTGCTGGTACTGTCTGCATCTAAAGGCTGCGGGTAGCATTTGGAATAGAATAGAATAGACCCCCTAAGACGATTCATGCATAGTATTTGATTAACCAACACTATTAGGTGTGCGTGGTGGTGCTAATAGCCGATCATTCTGGTATTTTTCTTGCCACTTCAGCCATGGAGACCACACCAGTAAGTATTTGTCATGTGACAATGACTCCCAGCTGGACATCTCTTCCATCAGGCGGATCTCATGAACCTTATTGATCCAATCCACCAATCTTGGTATGTTTGTGTTAAGCCAAAACATCGGGATCAGCAATTTTGCTGCTGCTACTAGAGAGGACAATAGATTATGCCTGGTCAAAACAGATTTCCCTCCTGGTAAGTTTAGTATGACCATTGTGGGGGTGATTGGAGGCGAGGAGGGGATAACCTCTTGAATATGTTTGGAAATCATATCCCAGAACGATGAAATCATGGGGCAGGACCACCAGATATGAAATAAAGAACCAGGCGAGTCTCCACATCTCCAGCATAGATCAGAGTGTGTGGGGTCCATGGCATGAAGCTTACCTGGCGTATTGTACCACCTAGTTACCAGTTTATAGGCGTTCTCCTGTACCCTAACGCATCTTGAATATCCATGGGAGTGGCGTAAGATCTCATTTACAGTGTTATCATCAAAGGAGATATTCAACTCTTTTTCCCATTGGGATATGAACCAGGGCCTATTGGGGCCTGCAACATCTAACAGTTTGTTGTATAATCTAGAAACTGACCCTTTTTTCCCTGCCTGTTGTGATAAAAACATGTCATACCAGGTGGGATCAAGTTTACTAGGAGTACTTGCCAGGTATTGATTGCATACTTTCAAGAACTGAGAATAGTTTATAGTTGACCAAGTGATACGAGGAAACCTGGCTTTCAAATCTTGAATATTTGGGACACATCTTTGTTTCAAGATATCCCCTATAGCCTCAAAAGCTAATGCTCTCCAAAGACCTAAATCATCTTGAAAGCCCTGCATTGTCAGATATGGAACGTAACAAATAGGAGTAAATGGGGAAATGCAAGGGGAAGCACGTAATGATGGTGATATTTTAGACCATATGTTTATAACACCCCTTAAAGGGTCAAGCCCTTTTTTATCTATACTTTTAATCGTCACTGGTTTGGGATCCCATAAAGTCACCATACCCCCTGGTCCCAAAAGGTTTCTAGCTATCTTGCACCCCATTTTGGAATTTGAGGGATTACTAATTTCGGAATGCAATCTGAGTTGAATTGCCTTATAATAAGTTACCACGTCAGGGAGACCAAATCCCCCCCCAGGAATGGGTTTAGAGAGGGCCTTGTACGCTAGTCTGGGTCTACCCCCGTTCCATATATATGAGGTGAAAAGGCTGCGTACTCTAGCTAGAAAAGATAGAGGTAGAGGTATAGGCAAGGTCTGCATAATGTATAATAATTTTGGTAAGATATATGTTTTTAATAAGTTTTTTCTGCCCATCCACGACAAGAAGGGGATCTTTATATCTGCTAATTGTTGTTTGATATTTGAAAGCAATGGCAGGTAATTCTGTTGAAAAAGTTGGCCAGGGTCTTTTGTTACGTTGATTCCTAAGTATTTGATATGTGTGTTATGCCATTTAAATGGGAAATCCTTCTCGAATTTTGCTACAGAGGTAAGGGAAATATTAATTCCAATTGCCGTACATTTGGATAGATTAATTTTAAAGTTGGACAAGGAGCCGTAAATTTCTAATTTCCTTAGTAGGGCCGGCAACGCCTCATCTGCGTTAGTTAAAAAGATAAGCATATCATCCGCAAATGCGGCAACTGTATGCACATCTCTGTCTATTTTAAGCCCTATAATTTCAGGGTCTTGTCTCATAGCCTGTATGAATGTTTCCAAGCACAAAATAAACAAAGTGGGCGAAAGTGGGCATCCCTGACGTGTCCCGTTTAAAATCATGAAGGGGGGTGACAGAACTCCATTTACTTGCACTCTTGCGGAGGGGTTAGAGTACAGAGACAGCACCGCCCCCACGAACTGAGGAGGAAGCCCAAATTTCAGCAGCGTGGCACTCATGTATTCCCAATCGACTCTATCAAATGCCTTTTCAGCATCCGTACTAAGTAGTACTAGCTTCTTTCCTTTTCTCAAGGCATATTGCTGGGCCTGCAAAGTTCTAAAGGTGCACTTACCATGCTCTTAACCACATTTTGCTGGCATTTGCAGCCCTCTAGCCCTTTCCATGACATTTTTACAGCCATTTGTTTGCTCAAAAGTTCGGGTCCCCATTGCCTTTAATGGGGTTCGGGGTCAAGTTCGGGACAAGTTCGGGTCCCGAACTCGAACTTTTTTGTGAAGTTCAGCCGAACCCGTCGAACCCGAACATCTAGGTGTCCTCTCAACTCTACTCTGCACCTTTCAAAAAAATTATGGCTTGTGCAGAACCGAGGTGGAGAGTCCCAAGCCATCATTTCTTTGCCAAAAAGGCAGTACCAGCACTGCAGACACATGAAGAACAGAAGGTGGGCCAGTCCTTGAGCCTGTCAGTGTCTGCCAAAGTGCACGGCAGTGCCAACTTGTGGAGCTGTAACTACGGTCAGGGACGATATATGTCCTTTACGGCCCACTGGGTGAATGTGGTTCCTGCACAGCCACACTAGCAACTTGGCCAGGTGACGCCGCTTCCGCCTCCACATTCTCACGTCCTCCTCTTCCTGCTCATCCTCCACCGCGTCCTCAGCCTCCACTGCAGGGACAATTCACAGTGCCCCTTCAGCATACCACATGTGCAGGGCACGGCGGTGTCACGCTGTTCTACACCTAGTTTGCCTGGGCGAACTGAGTCACACAGGGGAGGAACTGCTCCATGTCCTTTAATCAAGGAATCGAATCCTGGCTTTCTCCACGACAACTCAAAATTGCAACCATGGTGACCGACAACGGGAAGAATGGTGTGGTGTCGAATGGTGTCAGTGCTGCGTCAAGGAAAGCTGAGCCATGCTCTTTGCATGGCACACGTGTTCAATCTGGTTGTCAAGCGGTTCCTCAAGTCTTTCACCTGCAAGACATCCTAAAAATGGCCAGGAAATTTTGCATGCACTTCAGCCACTCGTTCACCGCAAAGCACACCCTCCTTGAGCTACAGCGGCAGAACAGCATCCCCCAACATAGTCTGATATGTGACGTTTCTACCCATTGGAATTCCACCCTCCATATGTTGGACTGACTATACGAACAGAGAAAGGCCATAAACTATTTCTTGATGATTGAAGCGGACAGGAGTACTCCCCTGTTTAACTTCGATGTCAGCTAGTGGCAGCTCATGCGTGACACCTGCCGTTTGCTCAGGGTCTTTGAGGAGGCCACGTTATTTGTCAGTCACCAGAACTATGGGATGGACAACATCATTCCACTGCTTCATGTCCTGGAACAGATGCTGGTAAATCTGGCTGGTCAGGGGACTGGAGACTTGGCGCCTAGATCTCATGGCAACATGACCTCTGTGGGGAATGAACTGGAGGAGGAGGAGGACATTGGAGCACAAGCAATGTGTAGCGAAATGGGTGGTTTTTCTACACAGGTGACAGGAGAGGAGTAGCAGAAGCAGCCAGAGGAGCTACAGGGCGATGAGGAAGACAAGGCAGAGGACCCAGACACACCGTGGCAGTATGCAGTGGAGATGGAGGCAGGAAGTCCCTCCGAGTCACTTGCACAAATGGCCTGATGCATGCTCACTTGCTTGCGTAGTGACAGCCGAATTGTCACCATTCAGCAGATGGATGACTTCTGGCTCTCCACTTTGTTTGACCCTCTCTACCAGTCCAAAATAGTGGCATTTTTTTTTTACACCCGCTGAGAGGGAGGACAAACTGAACTACTATAAAGACATCCTATGTAGTCAGTTGGCCGCTGCCTATCTGTGCCATCGTCCATCCTCTCGCAGGTTTGACCGGGGGGCCCTCTGCTCTCTTGTTCCACTGCCATGGCTACTGTGGTGGGGTGGGGAGGTAGGAGCAGTACCAGCTCCATCAGCAGCAGCTTAGTCTAGAGTCGATGATGAGCAGCTTTCTTAACCTGTCTAGTGAAAAAACTACTCACCAGCAGCAGCAGCTAGACCTGGAGCAGAACCTGAACCAGCAGGTGGCAGCATACTTGGACAGCACCCTGCCATCCCACATTGAAGATCCGCTGGACTACTGGGCAGCCAAACTGGATTTGTGGCCACAACTGGCCGAGTTTGCACTGGAAAAGCTGTCCTGCCCGGCCAGTAGTGTGGCATCAGAGAGGGTGTTTAGTGTGCAGGGGCCATAGTTACCCCAAGGAGAACTCGCTTGTCCACCCAAAATGTGGAGAGACGGACCTTTGTCAAAATGAATCAGGCGTGGATCAGCCAGGATTTCCACCCACCAATGCCTGATGCATCAGATTAGACCATCCATGCTGCCTCACCCAAACCTTGACAAAAGAGCCCAGTTTCTTCTGGCTATCTGCCTCAGCTACTATTCTGATGCTGCCACCCACCTGATGCCAAGTGCTCATTCTTACACCCACCATCGTCAGCGGGTACTGTTATTGCCACCCATCTCCCCACTCTGTCACCGGGTCACTCTGTGGTCTCCTGGTGCTGCTGCCACCTCCACACTATGTCACCTTTCCACTCTGTGCCCTCCTGATGCTTCTGCTGCCACCTCCACACTGTAATTGTGTAACCCTGTGGCTTTCTCCTGATGCTGCTGCTGCCGCCACCTCCACACTCTGTCATTGTGCCACTTCTGTGGCCTCCTGATGATGCTGCTGCCACCTCCACATTCTGTAATTGTGCCACCCTGTGGCCTCCTCCTGATGCTGCTACTGCCACCTCCACATTCTGTCATTGTGCCACCCTTTGGCCTCCTCCTGAAGCTGCTGCTGACACCTCCTGACTCTGTCATTGGGACACTCTGTGGTCTTCTCATGCTGCTTCCACTTCACCACTATGTCATAGGGCCACTCTGTGGACTTCTCATGTTGTTCCCACCCTCCCCACTTCATAACTGGGACATATTTTGCCTTTCGGCCTGGCTGACATTATCATTTATTTGACCCTTCTTCTGATCTGTCAGAAGGAAGGAAAAATGGGACGCACAACGGATGTAACAGCTGTAAGGCCTGCATGATATGGTCCCTATTTTGCATCAGAATTAGCTTATGATTTGGTAGCCAAAAGTAGTTCATTCATTCACATGTCATCTCTGTTTGGACCCACTCCTGTTTTTTTTGGGCTTTAGCAATACTGATGGATTATTGACCAAATGCTGTCCGAGTGAAGGCGGATGCTCCACAGACAGGATCCGTTTTTTGTGGGTTATTGTTCTGATGGATCAGAGGAAGGGCTAAATAATCAGTTCCGTCAACACAAACTTACTGCTGACAGCCTCTCCACTCTGTCGGGGGGCTCTATTTGTATAAGCGTTTAATATAACAGGTTCTGTAGACATATATGTGGAATCAGCTGCAGACGGTGTAAAAGAAGTGCGCTTCTTCTTGACTCTAAAATTGTCCTGTAAGGCTGAGTTCACACTTGAGTTATTTGGTCAGTTTTGGCCCCGTAACTGCCCAAATAAGTGAAGTGCACAGTGATTCTAAGAGCAACGCCTGTCATCTACATGTTATACTGACTTACAGTATTGTTTCACTACTACAGCAGACTCCCTATGAGTGTTACTGCAAGGCACAGTGTTCTACACCACTATAAAGGCTCTCTGCAGCCAGGAAATAGCCATTTCTTATCGCGATTCGCCGCAAATAAATTCGAATCGAACCGGCTGAATCGACTTTTTGAGAAATCACTCATCTCTAATTATAAACCATTATTGCCTGAAAAGAAGTTGGCCATGTTCGATAACGAAAAATCTTTCTTTCAAAGAATGTTAAAATTATTTCGCCCAGTTACCATTTTCATTGGATTTAACGCGGGGCAAAAGGGGCAGCTGCCATGGGCCCAGTTTCTCCTGGGACGCCCAAGGCAGCTGCCTCTTGAGCCCCGCTGGCCAGTGGTGTAGCGTGGGGGGGCGGGGGAACACGTTGCCCCGGGCGCAAAATTCCAGGGGGCCACTCGCAGGGCCGCACACCCAATTAGGCAAAGTGAGGCAATGACTCCCTATTTTGGCAAAGTGAGGCAATGGCTCCAGGCGGCGCGGCCCTGGTGACAAGTGGGGGGCGGCGGAAGAGCACAGGGAGATGAGCGCATCCATTGTGGAAGCATTCATCTTCATAGTCATCTGTATCGCCGTCCTCAAGACAACGATACAGATAGATGTGCTGCGGCAGGGGAGGGAGAGGCGTCTCCCTTCCCCATTGCTCTGATAGGCTGCAGGCCTAGTGCCTGCAGCCTATCAGAGGCCGGTGCAGGCGACACGATGACTTCATCGCGCCGCCTTAGCCATACAGCGCGGGACACAGGCCGGAAGAGGCCTGCATCGCATCGCTGCCAGCCTGATGGAGGTTAGTATAAGTGTTTATTTTTTTATATGGTACTACTTACTGGCACATGATTGGGGGGCATCTATAGTGGCACTTGTTACTGGATCATGCTTGGTGGGCATCAATGGGAGCACTTGTTACTGGCACATGATTGGTGGGCATCTATGGGGGCACTTGTTACTGGCACATGATTGGGGGCATTTATGGGAGCAATTGTTACTGGCACATTATTGGGGGGCATCTACGGGGGCACATCTTACTGGCATATTGGGGGCACTGTGTGGGCATCTATGGGGGCGCTTCTTACTGGCATATTATTGGGTGGCACTATGGGAGCACTTGTTACTGGCACATTATTGGGGCACTATAGGGGCATCTACTAAGGCCACAAAGAAGGGGTATTTTATATGGGGGGCTCTGTATAGGGGCATTTTATACTGGGACACATTATGGTGGGTACTATGGGGAAGGGGAGAGAGGAGTACTATGGGCTCATCTATGGGGTGCACTAATAAGGGGCATTTTATACTTGCAAATTATGGGGGACACTGAGGGCATCTACTGGGGCACTATATATGGGGCATTTTATACTGGTGCATTATGGGGGTACTAGGAAGAAGGGGGAGAGGAGAACTATGGGGCATTTACTGGGGGCACTATATAGGGGTATTTTATACTGGCACATTATGGGGGTACTATGGGGACATTAGCTATACTGGGGGCATTAAAAGGGAGTATTTTTTGCACTGGCACATTATAAGGAGAATTATTTCTACTGGGGGGCATTATGATGGGCTTTATTACTACTGGGGGTCTATGGGGAACATGATTACTAGTATGGGCACAATGGGAGCATTATTACTTCTGGGGCACAGTGGGGACATGTTGGGGGCACTGTAGGAGCACTATTACTACCATGTGTGCTCTAGCAGAGAATTAATCCTATTGGTGGGACTTTTGAGAGCACTATTACTGTGGGGTCACCTTGGCACAGTATCAGCTTACCACATTTATTTTGGGGGATGTTATGTTTACACTATTAGTGTCAGGGGCACTATTTACTGGGCACAGTTATTTTAGGGCACTGTGTGCCAATAATTATTGAAGAGCACTATCTGTATGGTACTACTATTATCAGGGGGTTTATCTGTTTCTGCAGTATAATATTGGGGAGCACAGCGGCACAGTATTGGGGGTGGTAGGATGATTTGTCCAGAAGATGGGAGGATGATGGAAAAGTAATAAACTAAGATTTTGTTTGTCAAACTGCAGAGACGAGAAATAGCTGAAAAATGGTGGTCTGGTCTGAAGGTCTGAAAGGAGAAGATGAGGAAAGAGAACATCTACATCAAAGAGACATCACTGGATGTAAGAGGTATGGGGTGCAGTATTACAGTGGATGTAAGAGGTATGAGGTGTTGCATTACCCTGTATGTAGTGGTGGATGGAGGGGTTAGTAGTACAGTACTATCTGCACATTGTAAAAAAAAAAAAAAGTAATCTGCAAAATACTATATATTTTTGTCAGAAGTTGTGCTTTTAAAATTTTTAGAATAACGATACAGCCATTTTATTTGATACTTTTGTGCTGATTCTTTTTTTTCCTCTATATTAAGGGACACTATAGTCACCAGAACCACAACAGCTAAATGTAGTAGTTCTGGTGTCTATAGCATGTCTCTGCAAGCTTCTTAATGAAAACACTGCCTTTTCAGAAAAAAAAGGCAGTATTTACATTACTGCCAAGGAACACCTCTAGTGGCCACTCATCATTATTAAAGTTTACTTCTCTATGAGGTGTGTGGATTTTTTTTTTTGTGTGTGTGTGTGTTGTGGGGGAGGGCGTGATTGCATGTTAGGGTGTGGGAAGGCGGGATCTAGGGGGCCCAAGTAAATTCTTGCCCAGGGTCCAATCAATATTAAAGACTGCCTTGCCTGTATCGGTAGTTTGAACAACTGTAACGGCCAATATGGACTCAAATATGTATGGTTGTGTCTGTAAAAGGACTATTCAAGAGATTATTGTTTGTTCAACTGCTGTTCAACCATTATGCAACCATATTTTCCATTTTAATCCACTAAAATGGCATGTGAGGAAGAAGAAGGGTTCTCACATGACCCTGAGAGGAAGTGAGGGGGAGTGCTTGTTCTGATTGGCTACCTGCAAGCAAATACTTTCATTTTCCCCCAAATTTTCACAGAAATCCTTTTTTTTGGGGGGGCTCAATTTAATTAAGCTGCATATATATGTGATTACTGCACCAATACCTAAGTTGTGGCAGAAATCTACCAGTGTCTATTAAGGTGAATTTGAGCATCAAGCCTCAATCATTCATTTAGGACTATTCCGTTTCCATACGGTTGCAAATAAATTTTTTGGGGGAGGGGTTCAATTTAATTAAGCTGCATATATACATGATTACTGCAGCAATGCCTAAGATGTGGCAGCAATTTGCCTGTGATGAATACACATCACCTAACTGGAGGTGCCCATTTTGCCATTGTCTGTCTGCCTACCATCTCGTTCTATACATTTGCATGCTGCGGCCTGCATCATGCCACTAATGCCTCAATTGTCAGTTTACGTGTATTCAGTTTTTCTTGTTGACATTTTTGGAAAGGTTAAATTTATTTAACCCTTTGGAGTTTTCGCATTTTCATTTTTCTTCCCTGTCTTCCTGGAGCCATGACTTTTTTTTTTCATTCACATATCCATATAAGGGCTTGTTTTTTGCAGGATAAGTTGTACTTTCTAATGCTACCATTTAATATGGCACACAATGTAGTGAGAAGAAAATATAAAATGAAATTGAAAAAAAAAAACAATACCTCCACCGTTTTACCCATTTTGTCCTTATGGCATTCCTTTTGTGACAAAACTGACCTGTGCCCTTCTTTCTCTGGGGCAGTATGATTACAACGATATTACAAGGCTTTATATTTCTAAATACTGTAAAAATGAATTTAAACTGAATAAAACATTTTTTACATCACCATATTCTGACACCCATAACTTTTTCATAGTTATGTCTACTGAGCTGTGTGGAGGCTCATTGTTTGCAGGACGGTCTGTAGTTTTTATTGATACCATTTTGGAGTTTGTGACTTTTTGATCACATTTTATAAAAAAAAATGTGGGTGAGAGAAGCAATGAAATTTTTTTTTCTGTTACGATACGTCATTCACTGTATTGGAAAAATATTTTTAGATTCTAATAGTACAGCCATTTTTGTATGCTTATATTTTTTATTATTTATATATTTTTTATTCTAAGGAAAGGGGGTGATTACATTTTTTTTATTTTTTTTATTTTTTACTACAAGGAAATTTATATATTCATAGTCACAGGTGCATCTCCATCGAGCAAACATGGTTGATAAAAAAAAATTCACATACAAACAATAGAGCTGAGAAATGGGGATCATTCCAAATTAACCACTTACCGTCACGCTAACGCCGAAAGGCGTCATTTCTGCGGCGCTCCCAGGTCACACTAACGCCAATAGGCGTCATCTCGCGTGAGCCGGGATTTCCTGTGAACGCGCGCACACAGGCGCGCGCGCTCACAGGAACGGAAGGTAAGAGAGTTGATCTCCAGCCTGCCAGCGGCGATCGTTCGCTGGCAGGCTGGAGATGTGTTTTTTTTAACCCCTAACAGGTATATTAGACGCTGTTTTGATAACAGCGTCTAATATACCTGCTACCTGGTCCTCTGGTGGTCCCCTTTGTTTGGATCGACCACCAGAGGACACAGGTAGCTCAGTAAAGTAGCACCAAGCACCACTACACTACACTACACCCCCCCCCGTCACTTATTAACCCCTTATTAGCCCCTGATCACCCCATATAGACTCCCTGATCACCCCCCTGTCATTGATTACCCCCCTGTCATTGATCAACCCCCTGTAAAGCTCCATTCAGACGTCCGCATGATTTTTACGGATCCACTGATAGATGGATCGGATCCGCAAAACGCATCCGGACGTCTGAATGAAGCCTTACAGGGGCGTGATCAATGACTGTGGTGATCACCCCATATAGACTCCCTGATCACCCCCCTGTCATTGATTACCCCCCTGTCATTGATTACCCCCCTGTAAAGCTCCATTCAGACGTCCGCATGATTTTTACGGATCCACTGATAGATGGATCGGATCCGCAAAACGCATCCGGACGTCTGAATGAAGCCTTACAGGCGCGTGATCAATGACTGTGGTGATCACCCCATATAGACTCCCTGATCACCCCCCTGTCATTGATTACCCCCCTGTAAAGCTCCATTCAGACGTCCGCATGATTTTTACGGATCCGCTGATAGATGGATCGGATCCTCAAAACGCATCCGGATGTCTGAATGAAGCCTTACAGGGGCATGATCAATGACTGTGGTGATCACCCCATATAGACTCCCTGATCACCCCCCTGTCATTGATTACCCCCCTGTAAAGCTCCATTCAGATGTCCGCATGATTTTTACGGATGCACTGATAGATGGATCGGATCCGCAAAACGCATACGGACGTCTGAATGAAGCCTTACAGGGGCATGATCAATGACTGTGGTGATCACCCCATATAGACTCCCTGATCACCCCCCTGTCATTGATCACCCCCCCTGTCATTGATCACCCCCCTGTCATTGATCACCCCCCTGTCATTGATCACCCCTCTGTAAGGCTCCATTCAGACATTTTTTTGGCCCAAGTTAGCGGAATTATTATTTTTTTTTTCTTACAAAGTCTCATATTCCACTAACTTGTGTCAAAAAATAAAATCTCACATGAACTCACCATACCCCTCACGGAAACCAAATGCGTAAAATTTTTTAGACATTTATATTCCAGACTTCTTCTCACGCTTTAGGGCCCCTAGAATGCCAGGGCAGTATAAATACCCCACATGTGACCCCATTTCGGAAAGAAGACACCCCCAGGTATTCCGTGAGGGGCATATTGAGTCCATGAAAGATTGAAATTTTTGTCCCAAGTTAGCGGAACGGGAGACTTTGTGAGAAAAAAATTAAAAATATCAATTTCCGCTAACTTGTGCCAAAAAAATTTTTTTTCTATGAACTCGCCATGCCCCTCATTGAATACCTTGGGGTGTCTTCTTTCCAAAATGGGGTCACATGTGGGGTATTTATACTGCCCTGGCATTCTAGGGGCCCCAAAGTGTGAGAAGAAGTCTGGTATCCAAATGTCTAAAAATGCCCTCCTAAAAGGAATTTGGGCACCTTTGCGCATCTAGGCTGCAAAAAAGTGTCACACATCTGGTATCGCCGTACTCAGGAGAAGTTGGGGAATGTGTTTTGGGGTGTCATTTTACATATACCCATGCTGGGTGAGAGAAATATCTTGGTCAAATGCCAACTTTGTATAAAAAAATGGGAAAAGTTGTCTTTTGCCAAGATATTTCTCTCACCCAGCATGGGTATATGTAAAATGACACCCCAAAACACATTCCCCAACTTCTCCTGAATACGGCGATACCACATGTGTGACACTTTTTTGCAGCCTAGGTGGGCAAAGGGGCCCACATTCCAAAGAGCACCTTTAGGATTTCACAGATCATTTACCTACTTACCACACATTAGGGCCCCTGGAAAATGCCAGGGCAGTATAACTACCCAACAAGTGACCCCATTTTGGAAAGAAGACACCCCAAGGTATTCCGTGAGGGGCATGGCGAGTTCCTAGAATTTTTTATTTTTTGTCACAAGTTAGTGGAAAATGCTGATTTTTTTTTTTTTTTTTTTTTCATACAAAGTCTCATATTCCACTAACTTGTGACAAAAAATAAAAACTTCCATGAACTCACTATGCCCATCAGCGAATACCTTGGGGTCTCTTCTTTCCAAAATGGGGTCACTTGTGGGGTAGTTATACTGCCCTGGCATTCTAGGGGCCCAAATGTGTGGTAAGGAGTTTGAAATCAAATTCTGTAAAAAATGACCTGTGAAATCCGAAAGGTGCTCTTTGGAATATGGGCCCCTTTGCCCACCTAGGCTGCAAAAACGTGTCACACATCTGGTATCCCCGTACTCAGGAGAAGGTGGGGAATGTGTTTTGGGGTGTCATTTTACATATACCCATGCTGGGTGAGAGAAATATCTTGGCAAAAGACAACTTTTCCCATTTTTTTATACAAAGTTGGCATTTGACCAAGATATTTATCTCACCCAGCATGGGTATATGGAAAAAGACACCCCAAAACACATTCCCCAACTTCTCCTGAATACAGAGATACCAGATGTGTGACACGTTTTTGCAGCCTAGGTGGGCAAAGGGGCCCATATTCCAAAGAGCACCTTTCGGATTTCACTGGTCATTTTTTGCAGAATTTGATTTCAAATTCCTTACCACACATTCGGGCCCCTAGAATGCCAGGGCAGTATAACTACCCCACAAGTGACCCCATTTTGGAAAGAAGAGACCCCAAGGTATTCGCTGATGGGCATAGTGAGTTCATGGAAGTTTTTATTTTTTGTCACAAGTTAGTGGAATATGAGACTTTGTATGAAAAAAAAAAAAAAAAAAAAAATCATCATTTTCCACTAACTTGTGACAAAAAATAAAAAATTCTAGGAACTTGCCATGCCCCTCACGGAATACCTTGGGGTGTCTTCTTTCCAAAATGGGGTCACTTGTGGGGTAGTTATACTGCCCTGGCATTCTAGGGGCCCGAATGTGTGGTAAGGAGTTTGAAATCAAATTCTGTAAAAAATGACCTGTGAAATCCGAAAGGTGCTCTTTCGAATATGGGCCCCTTTGCCCACCTAGGCTGCAAAAAAGTGTCACACATCTGGTATTGCCGTACTCAGGAGAAGGTGGGGAATGTGTTTTGGGGTGTCATTTTACATATACCCATGCTGGGTGAGAGAAATATCTTGGCAAAAGACAACTTTTCCCATTTTTTTATACAAAGTTGGCATTTGACCAAGATATTTATCTCACCCAGCATGGGTATATGTAAAAAGACACCCCAAAACACATTCCCCAACTTCTCCTGAATACAGAGATACCAGATGTGTGACACGTTTTTGCAGCCTAGGTGGGCAAAGGGGCCCATATTCCAAAGAGCACCTTTCGGATTTCACTGGTCATTTTTTGCAGAATTTGATTTCAAATTCCTTACCACACATTCGGGCCCCTAGAATGCCAGGGCAGTATAACTACCCCACAAGTGACCCCATTTTGGAAAGAAGAGACCCCAAGGTATTCGCTGATGGGCATAGTGAGTTCATGGAAGTTTTTATTTTTTGTCACAAGTTAGTGGAATATGAGACTTTGTATGAAAAAAAAAAAAAAAAAAAAAAATCATCATTTTCCACTAACTTGTGACAAAAAATAAAAAGTTCTATGAACTCACTATGCCCATCAGCGAATACCTTAGGGTGTGTACTTTCCGAAATGGGGTCATTTGTGGGGTGTTTGTACTGTCTGGCCATTGTAGAACCTCAGGAAACGTGACAGGTGCTCAGAAAGTCAGAGCTGCTTCAAAAAGCGGAAATTCACATTTTTGTACCATAGTTTGTAAACGCTATAACTTTTACCCAAACCATTTTTTTTTTTACCCAAACATTTTTTTTTATCAAAGACATGTAGAACTATAAATTTAGAGCAAAATTTCTATATGGATCTCGTTTTTTTTGCAAAATTTTACAACTGAAAGTGAAAAATGTCATTTTTTTGCAAAAAAAACGTTAAATTTCGATTAATAACAAAAAAAGTAAAAATGTCAGCAGCAATGAAATACCACCAAATGAAAGCTCTATTAGTGAGAAGAAAAGGAGGTAAAATTCATTTGGGTGGTAAGTTGCATGACCGAGCAATAAACGGTGAAAGTAGTGTAGTGCCGATTTGTAAAAAAGGGCCTGGTCTTTAGGGGGGTATAAACCTGTGGTCCTTAAGTGGTTAAAGTGGTATTATACCTACTATAAATAGAAAAATAGAGGCTCTTTGCGCACATTTTTGATCAAACGTGTCGGGCCCATCTACCAGGCGTCAAGGTGGCTTCCGCAGATGGGTACCTGACACTAATTTACCACCTTTATTGGACTTACCCAAGCCTACAACTTTCAGGGCATTGTAGGAACCAGCTACATTTATACTCTGCTCAGAAGCACCAGGCAGATGGGCATTGCTCAGTCTAAAGGCTCATGCCGATGAACGTGTGCCTGCCTACGGCAGGTCCGCAATACACGACCACCGGCCTTATGCAACCCGGATCACGGATTGCGGACCCATTTACTTGAATGGGTCTGCGATCCGGAAGATGCGGAATGGAGGCACAGATCGGAAGCCCACGGAAGCACTACAGAGTGCTTCCATGGGTTTACTGTATGTGCCTCCGCACCGCAAAAAAGTAGTGCATGCACAAAATTTTGGCGGTATAGATAGGTTTTAAACTGTCTGCGGCAGCCGCGCAGATGTTGCCGTTCATTGGGGACCGCAAATTACGGTCCCCAATGCACAGAACAGCCAGCACACGGTCGTGTGCATGAGCCCTAAGGCTACTTTCACACTGGCATTTTGGCTTTCCGTTTGTGAGATCCATCTAGGGCTCTCACAAACGGTCCAAAATGGATCAGTTTGCATTCTTATGCATTCTGAATGGAAAAGGATCCTCTCAGAATGCATCAGTTTGCGTCAGTTCAGTCGCCATTTCGCTTTGGAGGCGGACACCAAAATGCTGCTTGCAGCATTTCGGTGTCTGTTTGACGAAACTGAGCCTAACAGATCCGTCCTGGAACAAAATGTAAGTCGTATAGATTTAGACAGCACTCCGACAGCAGTTATGATGCTTAGTGAATTTTATTTCATATTATTTCAGCCGGGCACAATGGTACACCAGAAGCAACGTTTCGGGCTAATATAAGCCCTTCATCAGGCAGAATCGTGACCACATTAGGGATGAGCGATGGCTGCATCCCTAATGTGGTCACGTTTCTGCCTGATGAAGGGCTTATATTAGCCCGAAACGTGGCTTCTGGTGTACCATTGTGCCCGGCTGAAATAATATGAAATAAAATTCACTAAGCATCATAACTGCTGTCGGAGTGCTGTTTAAATCTATACGACGTATACAGTTCTTGTGCTGGAGCTAAGAACTAAAACCCGGACGTGCACCCAATTTTGCCAGGTTAAGGCCTCATGCACACGACAGTTGTTTTTTGCGTCCACAAATTGTGCGTCCGTCAAAAAAAAACGGATGCGGCATCCGTTTTTTTTGGAGGATCAGTTTTTTTCCACAGATCCCTTGTAATAAAGGCCTATCCTTGTCCGCAAATGTGAAAAAAGTAGGACATGCACAATTTTTTTTGCTGAAGGGAAACACTGACAACGGACGCGGAACACAAACGGATGAACTATCAGCATTTTTTTGCTGACCCATTGAAATGAATGGGTCCCCATCCTATCCGCAAAAACAACGGAACAGAGGCCGAGAAAAACAACTGTCGTGTGCATGAGGGCTTAGGAAGAGTGCTGTGGTCAAACAGATTTGAAACACAATGTAAGTCGATGGGGACGGATTCGTTTTCTATGACACATTCTGGCAATAATAGAAAACTGATCCGTCCTCTATTGACTTTCAATGGTGTTCAAGACGGATCCATTTTGGCCATGTTAAAGATAATACTAACAATCCATTCTGAACGGATGCAGATGGTTGTATTATCTGAACGGATCCGTTTGTGCAGATCCATGACGGATCCACACCAAACGCGAGTGTGAAAGTAGCCTAAAAGAGGTGCTACCCTCAATATATACTACAAGAAAATTTAGACTAGCACATTCATATTCATTAAATATAAAATAATGTCGCACTCGAATGGGGTGGGGATCCAAATAGAGGTGCTCCCACTAACAGACAACACCCAGTCTGAAAAAGTGGAATAAATAAATGAAATGGAAGTGGGGCACTCACTTTTGAGTAAAGGGATCTTTATTACACAATGTATACAATAAATTAACAATGTAAAATAGGTTTAAGGTACAATAATATAACAATGGATAAAAGAAAAGTAGCAACCCTATAAAATATAAAAATGTATTAAATCACAATCGACATGAATATAGATCCCAATTAATACACTAAAAATATTAATATATTCGGATTTCCAGATAATATTCGATAAATATTCGATAAATATTCAATATAAGTTATATTCGAAATAAATTATCATAAAAATCTTACACTGATAATCATATTATATCAAAAGCATCAGGGGAATAAATAGTAGAATGAAAAAAGGTTCCTGACTAAGACCAGTCTTTTGTACCTCAATTGATAACTGAGCAAAGTCTTTCCTAATATAGATAGTTTGTAGATGATAAGTCAGTGAATCTGCAACATATTATCGATACACGTATGTGTGCTATCCAAATTCCAAGCGGTATGGCTTTCAATAGTTCAAATAATAGCGTAATAGCTATAGAGGCATACAGCGGCGTCCCGCTGTGTTTGGAAGAGAAGCGATCGCTTGTGTGGAATCTATGCAACCTTACCCGGAGGTCTTTGGACCTGACGATGAGTCCTCGTCTCGGTACGGTCAGCTTGTGAGGTCCCGGTCTCAAGGGCTGTTACTGCGGATTTGAATTGTGGCGCCAATCAGGTTGTATTATTCCACGTGGTCTTTGGCGTCTCCGATAACGCATTGACCCCACTGAGGAAGGGGTCAATGCTCTAAATCCCCGAAACGCGTCTGGTGTGAATCCCCCCTAAGGACAGTAAGGACATTGCAACTCCGGTAAGGTCTGGACACTGTTACAAGAAGAAGGAATTGTAAAAGCCAACTAACCGCGTTATCGGAGACGCCAAAGACCACGTGGAATAATACAACCTGATTGGCGCCACAATTCAAATCCGCAGTAACAGCCCTTGAGACCGGGACCTCACAAGCTGACCGTACTGAGTCGAGGACTCATCGTCAGGTCCAAAGACCTCCGGGTAAGGTTGCATAGATTCCACACAAGCGATCGCTTCTCTTCCAAACACAGCGGGACGCCGCTGTATGCCTCTATAGCTATTACGCTATTATTTGAACTATTGAAAGCCATACCGCTTGGAATTTGGATAGCACACATACGTGTATCGATAATATGTTGCAGATTCACTGACTTATCATCTACAAACTATCTATATTAGGAAAGACTTTGCTCAGTTATCAATTGAGGTACAAAAGACTGGTCTTAGTCAGGAACCTTTTTTCATTCTACTATTTATTCCCCTGATGCTTTTGATATAATATGATTATCAGTGTAAGATTTTTATGATAATTTATTTCGAATATAACTTATATTGAATATTTATCGAATATTTATCGAATATTATCTGGAAATCCGAATATATTAATATTTTTAGTGTATTAATTGGGATCTATATTCATGTCGATTGTGATTTAATACATTTTTATATTTTATAGGGTTGCTACTTTTCTTTTATCCATTGTTATATTATTGTACCTTAAACCTATTTTACATTGTTAATTTATTGTATACATTCATATTCATAGTCACAGGTGCATATCCATCAAGCAAACGTGGTTGATAAAAAAAATGGCTGCACAACATTTTACATACAAACAATAGAGCTGAGAAATGGGGATCATTCTAAATTAAAGTGGTATTATACTTACTATAAATGGAAAAATAGAAGCTCTTTGCACACATTTTTGATCAAATGTGTGTCGGGCCCATCTACCAGGCGTCAAGGTGGCTTCTGCAGATGGGTACCTAACACAAATATACCGCCTCTCTTGGACTTACCTAAGCCTACAATTTTCATCTTTGTGCAAATTTTTGACCAAACGTGTGTCGGGCTTCTATTTTTCCATTTATAGTAGGTATAATACCACTTTAATTTAGAATGATCCCCATTTCTCAGCTCTGTTGTTCGTATGTGAAATGTTGTGCAGCTATTTTTTAATCAACCATGTTTGCTTGATGGATATGTGCCTGTGACTATTAATATAAATGTGCTAGTCAAAATTTTCTTGTAGTATATATTGAGGGTAGCGCCTCTTTTAGACTGAGCAACGCCCATCTACCTGGGACTTCTGAGCAGAGTATAAATGTAGCTGGTTCCTAGACTGCCCTGAAAATTGTAGTCTTGGGTAAGTCCAAGAGAGGTGGTATTTTAGTGTTAGGTACCCGTCTGCGGAAGTCACCTTGACGCCTGGTAGATGGGCCTGACACACGTTTGATCAAAAATGTGTGCAAAGAGATTTTATTTTTCCATTTATAGTAGATATAATACCACTTTAATTTAGAATGATCCCCATTTCTTAGCTCTATTGTTTGTATGTGAAATGTTGTGCAGCCATTTTTTTTTACATTTTTTATATATTTTTTTACTTTTTTTATTTATTTTTTTACTTTTTTTTATGTTTGTTTGTGCCATTCTAGGAGGCTATAATTTTCACAACTTTTTTTTTATTATCATTATTATTCAATATTATCATACTGCAAATAGCAACATAGTAATATGTGAATTGCTGATTTCTTATGTTGGCCTGCCACCTGCTGGCCAACATAGGAACTGTAGCTCTAATAAGCTGGGTCTCTTCAGAGAAACCCAACCTTATGAATGAATTACCAGCATCCCCAATCGTAGCACGAGGAGGGTATTTCCCCTCTTTAGATCACAATTGATCATGGCATCTAAAGGCTGTAATGACCGCGATCAGGATTATTGCCGGTCACTGTTATTAGCCACTGGCCTATGCTATTTGAAACAGCAAAGACTTGCAGACCATGGCGCCTGCTGCATGCGTGAGCGGGCACCATGTTTACACGTCGCTCCAGCGCTGTACATGTACGTGATTCATGCATCAATACTGACATTTTCTCACAGCTCAGGCCGATTCCGATTAAAATACCTCATCTTGCTGGTGATGCCATATCTTGCCACTGTTGCTATGTGTTTGTCTATCTACCATCACGTTCTGCACAGCTGCTGCAGCATCATGCCACTAATGCCTCAATCGTCCGTTTGCGTGTATTCAGTTTCCACACGGTTTAATTTTTTTTTTGCAGTGGTTAGATTTCATGAGTTAGCATATGTACGTAATTATTGCATTAATACCGACATTTTCTCACAGCTCAGACTGGTTCCAACGAATGCACGTCGCCTTGCTGGCGATGACCCTTCTTGCCACTGTTGCTGTGTGTCCGTCTGCCTAACTACCATCACATTCTGTACAGCTGCTTCTGCAGCCTGCATCATGCCACTTTGCAACCATCACGTTCTGTATGGCTGCTGCTGCCTCCATCATGCTGCTGCCTTTCTGCCAGCATGTACCAGATGGATGCTGCTGCTGCAGCCGCTCTCCACGCTGTTAATCCACTACTGCCATCACAATTAACGCAAAGCATCTACCAACAGTATCACTACTACTACTACTACTACTACTACTACTACTACCACTACTACCTATAGACAGCCTTGTATGTTCCATGCTAAACTGCTCCTGCCACTACTGCAGCCTCATGCCACTATATCCGTACCATATCCTTTCCACATCCACACTGCACTACTGCTGCTCCCAATCAAAAGGGAGAATCTTTTTAGTTACATTTACAACAAGACAAACTTTCTTCTGACAATCAACACTTGTGCATGTCGTATGGGCAGACATTCCGACCATTTCAAGGCATAATTTTTTAACGCTTGGTCCCCCACTCCACTTTTTTTTTTTTTTTTTTATGCCATAACACCATAAACTTCATCTACCCCCAACAAGGGACAGTTTTTGGAAGCTTTAAAATATGAAAAAACACACGTGCCGCCACTGTGTGATTTATCATTACTCTGACAGCTCACTCCACTTTCACATATGGCTAAAGTCAGTTTTAGCCAAGTCAGATTTATGATCGACCCTTTAAGACTGTAATAAATGTGGTTTGACGGTAGCAGTTTATCCGTCAGTAAGCGGCTTTACAAAAGTCGCATGTTCTATTAAAAAGTCTCATAAGATAAGCATGGTCCTCACTGGAGTGAAACTGCGCATTTTTTTTGCGACTTTTTAAATAGTCCCAATAGTAAATCTGTCTAGAGATTCATTTACATAAGAAAACACGCCCACTTTCAGAAAACCCGCGAGCATAGTGCAGAGCAGAAAAAAGTTTCAAATTTGTGCGCAGTTTTAGCGATTGCGCAAAAATTTGCAACTTTTTCACTCCATTATTCTGACTTGAACTAACAATAAATCTGGCCCTCTGTATATTAAGAAAAAGAAATTGAAAAAATGAACGAAAAGAGATATCAAGTTTTCCTAAAAAAAAATATGATTCCTAGGAGGCTAGATGGGGCTATATACCAACTTTCAGGGCAATCAGAGCAATTTTGGTTTGGCCTGATCCAATTTGGGTCCCAACAGAACTTTTTGAAATGTTCAGCGAACTGGACCCAAAACGCATCTTGACTGGTTCGCTCATCTCTACTTCAGATGATCGAAAAACAGTATAACCTACAAGAACAGGTAAACCATATTTTACTAACTCTTTATGTGTAAGACAGGAATCTAAACGTTGTCAGATCTAGACACTTTGCCTCCTCATTCAACATTTGAGTCGTCACAATAAGCTTGAATTTCTGCTAAACACAGGAGCTAAAGTGCTTTAGCTCTAACATACTTCATTAAATATTCGGCATATCCAGCCAAGCCTCTTCATTTTTATTAAATCTCCTTATTGAAATTCTGTTTTTGAGAAAATACCGTTCAGGGTACTTGTTAAGCCCCAAGAAGATGAGTTTCCAGGGATATGGCACATTGGATGTTTGATTTATTTTTCATTTAGCAGCTGGTAAAGAGCTCTTGAGAGATATCTGTGATGATAGTGGTGTATTAATATAGTAAACAATATAGCACAGCGCCATGATGTTTTGCTGACACACACACAGCCATTTAAATTCAGCTGCATTTCAGGGACATGACATATTCACTTGCCCCTTGGGAGTTTTAAACCGTTTCTGATCTGCTAATTTTCTGTTAGAAATAACTGAAATGGCACCATTTCAGTAAGAGTTGTTGGTTTCCTAGGCCACCTGTCAGAGTCTATATAAACTGGATGCAGGAGTCCATCTTGTGTAGTAAGTTCAGAGAGAGAGAGAGCCAGCAGCAGAATTGAAAGCTATGTTGTCACAGCTGAGCAGGAGAAGCAGAAAGTGATGACGAAGATATGAAAGACATCATACTGCCTGTGGATGCGGCCTAGCTGCCGCAAGGGGGACCGGGAGAAGGAGGAAACTCTTATTGTGATAGCTGACGGCTACTTTTGTTTGCCTGCGGGATGGATTGATACTGCTTTATGTGGTTCAATAGAGCCATGGTGCCTATGTTTGTATTTGCTGTCCACAGCTTATTTTACTCTTGCAGAGCTTGCACAGGGCAATGCTTCTGTCTTCCAGCAGTGTGGAGAAAAATACCAGACGGCAGATACTCGCTCAGAGCTAGAAGCATCCGAGCTTGGCTTAGCGCTGGTACATTTTTGCTTAATACACCCACAGTGTCAATGGCACCACCAGATCCCAAAGCAGATATAGCCCTGGCAGTTCTTTGTTAGGTACATTGCTGCTGTTCTTTATTGCTGCCACCACCTCTTCCTCTGATGTTGCCTCCTCCTTAGTACCCTGATCCGGCTCACAGGTCCTGTCCAACATACAAACATTATCAGAATCCTCACCCTCCCTTCACTTTTATCAGACTGTGAGATATCATGGTGGGCTCTAGAGATAAGCGAATCGAATCCCAGAAAGTGGAATTCGATCCGAATTTCAGGATAAATTTGATTCGCCTAGAAGCCGAATTTCCTAGTGCTTCGTGTCAGCGAATCGATTTAACCTGAAATAGTATAAAAAAAACAAAAAAATTCTAACTTTAACGTCATGTTGTACGTCACTACACCAGCTGGCGTGACGACATAATCTCGCGCCGCACAGGATTTCGGCCGAGATCTTCAAGCAAGATGGCAGCGGCCGGCCCGTCGTGAGCAAATGGAGGTTGTCAAGTGTGATGTCATTTTTTTTTATTGTTAATTTTACACTCAGATTCCATGATCATGTATGAACGCGGCATCTGAGGGTACAATGATGGGAGTGGCGCTATCCCAGCTCCCTGTCATTGCACCCGCTACTTACGAAAAAATGCGCATTATGACGAAGTAATTAGTCACGAAGCGAATTTTTTTGTGAAATTCAGCAAATCAGCCGAATAGAACTTTTAAGAATTTCGCTCATCTCTAGTGGGCTCCTTGTCCCTCCTTTCAATTCCATGCCCCGACTGACACTATCGCTGCCCCCACCACCAATAACCAAGGCTATGGGTGCCACTATTACCAACACCAACACAGCTAGGAAGCATGTTCAAATATGCAAATTCAGAAAACAGCTTTTGCAAATTGTCAACCTACTATAAAGATTAATAACCACCCCACTTCCCCCACATCAACAATTGAATTGTATGGAGATGCCCTGACACAGATTTCAGGCTAGCATTTCATGTGTTTTCACTCAGAGATTTAAGACTCTATCCTCTGGATTGAAAATTTTTAAAACACACATTGTACACTTGTATTGCAATATTTTGCAAACTAAAAAAAAAAACTGGAACTGTCTGGAGATGAACTGACACACATTTTTGGTCTAGTATCTGATGTTTTTACTCAAAGATTTCAAACACAATCCACTGTACTATAAAACACATTTTGCGCACTAGTATAGCAAAACATATTTTGCATGGATTTTGACAAGGATTTCGGACTAGTATTTCACATTATCACTCAGAGAATTTAAATGCAACTCACTGTATTATAAGACACACAATCACCCCAGTATATTGTTATATTTCACAAAAGAAATAAAACTTGAATTGTTTGGAGATACCCTGATACCCAGATTTAGTCTAGTATTTCACGTTTTCACTCAGAGATTTGAAACGCCACCCTCTGTATTATAAGACACACATTGCACACATATATTGTATTTCCCAAAAAAATGTAACTGTCTAGAGATGCACGGATTTTAGATTAGTATTTTATGTGTTGTCACTGAGATTTCAAATGCTATCTATCCTCTGGATAGTAAAACACGTGTTGTACAGTTATGAGCTAATTCCACCCACAAACAAAAAACAAAAAAAAACAAAGAAAACCTTTATTTCTGTTAAAATGTGAAAAAAAGAAATACTCTTACAGGTAGCTGCTTTTGAGTTTCTTCAGCAGCTGCAGCTGTGTTATAACACAGTAAGGCTTGTTTCACACTAGCGGCAGGGGAGTCCGGCAGGCTTTTTCTGGCGGGTGAACAGCCTGTCTGATCCATCCTGCCGATAGTTCTCGTGTGCCCCTGGACTGCCGCTCCATACCCATTGACTACAATGGGGCAGGGGCGGAGTTCCGGTGGCAGCATGGCAGTGTAAAGCAAGAGGCAGCCGAACTAAAATTACTGCATGTCGTACTTTTAGTCCGGCTGCCTCTTGCCGTATGCTGCCATGCTGCTGCCGGAACTCTGCCCCCGCCCACATTATAGTCAATGGGGACGGAGCAGCAGTCCGGGGGCACTTGTGAACTAGCGGCAGGACGGATCCGACAGGCTGGTAACCCGCCGGAACAGCCTGCCATATTCCCCTGCCGCTAATGTGAAAGTATCCTAATTTAAGCTAGAAGGCACTGACAGGCACACCCAGCCTCAGCTCCTCAGTCATCACTCCCTGGCTGAAAGCTTTACCTATTCTACACAATTCTTCTTCTTTCTAGCCTTTCCCTTCAATGTCCCTCACACTAGAATAGAAGATTGATTGTGACTGTACGCTTTCCCTAAGATCGTTTTCTGTCAGACACTGCTACACCCATCCACCCTAACAGAGTGCAGTCGTTCTGCAAGGGCAACTCCTTGCCTGCTGCAGCACTGATTAACTCCTCCAGGCTGTCTGTGCCCATGCACACTTTATCTCAGGGTCATGTGAGCATCCATCTCCTTCCTCCCTCGTGCTTTTTCTCACCATTTGCAGTAAAATGGCACTGCACGCTGTTAAACTGGATTTGTCCGGAGCGACCCAGAAAAGCAGTTCATCTGCCAGATGAAATTTTAGGAAGTTCGTAACTAAGGGAGAGTTCACATCCCTGTTATTTTTCCGTTCTGATCTGTCAGTAGAAAAGAAAAAAAAAAAGGATCCTGACATTCAGCATCCGTTTGAGCCATTTCCATCTGAGATTTGTTTTTTAAGACAACTAAAAAACAGATCTGAGATGTAAATGGCTCAAACGGATGCCAAATTGCATAACTGATGCACAGGATCCTTTTTTTTTTTTACAGGATTATTTTTTTCTTTATTTTTCTGTTCTGATGGATTCGAAGAATAGAAAAATAACGGTGATGTAAATTCTCCCTAACCTTGTTCGAACTGAATCGCTCATCTCAAGTGTAAATGCATCAGGCCTTACCTGGATGTTCGGGTTCGGTCGAACTTCACAAAAAAGTTCAAGTTCGGGACCCAAACTTGACCCGAACCCCATTGAAGTCAATGAGGAACCTAACTTTTAAAGCACTAAAATGGCTCTAAAAATGTCATGGAAAGGGCTAGAGGGCCGCAAATGGCATCAAAATGTGGTTAAGAGTAGTGATGAGCTTGAGGTGCCATATTCGTTTTCGCGATATTTCGCGAATATTCGTTAGAATATTCGTATTCTATTCGCCGAAATCGAATATTCGTAAGTTTGCCAATAATATGCGCATAATATGCGCATAGTTATACGCGTAATATGCGCATATTATGCGAATTCGCAAATTTCTAAATGTCTTTAGTGTTCAGTGGTGTTCACTGTTCAAATTATACAATAAAGGTTTTGAATATTCTCTATATTGCAATATAAAATCAGACTAGAACACAATGTTATTGCAATATAGCCTAGGCAATATTATTAAAAATGAATAGAAAGATTTCGAAACTACTAATGCCTTATATCCGCTTTGTTTTTTACGAATATTATAGATATTGTAATATATCATAGATTTCGAGTGATACGAATATTCTAAAACCTGATATATCATTAATTTTATCGAATATTCGTTAACATACAAATAGCTGAAACGGCACTGACATTTTCGTATCATTTTGCGCATGCGCGTGATTTGTTCAAAACCGGAAGTAAGCGCCGTTTTCAACCAGAATTCAACTTGCGTCAGTTTTGTGCGGTTGAAAACTTTAAGCGCTCAATTTATATGATGGTGGCCAGCAAGTTCACTAAAGCTGAGGAGGAGCTGATCGTCATAGTAAGTATAATCTAATTGAACATTTGTTCGCATACACGCTTGTTTGGCATATCTTAGTAATATTCCTATGTAGGTTTATTGAATTGAATTTTTCGGATGTATTTGTGTAAACTATTTTCGCATGGCATTAAAATTCGGATAGCACATACTTTGATTACATATAAATGATAGTTTGAAACAAGTATTGTTGACATTCCAAAGTAATAAATTTTTCAGATAATCATTAACATCTACTCATACTATATATAATGTGATTTTATCTATATTACTAAAATAAATAGTTAAGCATTTTTGATCTCATAAATGGTTTTAATGGTCTGCCAAAGCAGTATCTCACTGGCAACTGCTATATATTTATATGCTATTCATACATACATGTGGCCGACGTGTCATTATGTATGGATAGCAATGCATACAAATATATATATCAGATGCACATTGTACATCTAATTTCCTGCCTCAGACAATATACCCACACTGCATACCACCAAACCCCCCCCCCCCCTGACCTCCCCCAACACACAAACACACACACACAGTCTATTCAAACAGCGGTCCTCCAGTTGTTCTAAAACTACAACTCCCGTCCCATTATGTCCTTCTATAGGATGATAGCTGTAGGTTGTCATGGAATGATGTGAGTTTTATTTTTGCCACAGCCGGAGGGCCGCAGTTTGCAGGGGGGCCGCAGTGTGCGGACGGCTAGTCTAAATATTCAAATAAGTGTCCTGTTGGTCAGGAGAAGTAATTTTTTACATTATACAGTATATTTGCTGGTTCATTTAGCGTTACCCAGGGTGCACCACGTGGAGGCGGACCAGCTTTACACCCCAAACTATGCCGTCACGTCACTAGACAGGTACATCTCTCCTCAGATGGACAATATCTAATAGCTTATACCCCACACACATACAATTTCACCACATTTAGATTTTATACGGTTACGTTACGTTAACTTAAATTGTAGTATTTGACTCGCAAATAATAATAATTGTTGGTTTGGTATTTGAGATAATGATGACATGTTGGTGGTCAGTTACTGCGGCATCAAGGCAGCGCACGGCGAGCGGTTCCGTGTAATTAAACTACAACATGCAGAGCTTTTAGTTAGACTGCCTCTGGCCGTGTGCTGACTTGCTGCTGCTGGAACGTTTCCCTCGACACCAGTTCCATCCGTTTTGTTAACTGTCTATACTGTCACTGTGTTACATAATTTCATTGTGTAATACTACCGAGGGGGCCATGACGAAATCTTTTAGTCCTCCTTTGTGGGATGGGCCTCTTCTGGGTCAGGGCCGCAAAGCAGACGCTTCTCCTGCTTCCCGGATAGTTACACCCCTGGCCGCCATTATTATAGTAAATGTTGACGTATCGTCATTCTTGTCGCTGTGGCGTATTTACAGGGCATGCTTGGGGGCCCTGACCCAGAAGGGGCAGATCCAGGAGGAGGAGGTCTAAAAGATTTTTTCAGGGCCCCCTCAACAGTATTACACAATAAAATTATATACAGTGACAGTATAGACAGTGTATAAAATGGATGGAACAGCTGCCGGGACTGGTGTGAGAGAGCAATCTTTACTAGCCACAGTTATGTGGGTGGCTTGAAAGTAATGCCTTTTTGAAAATTTGTGGGTGGTAGGTAGGTTGTCCCCATTAAAAAAAATTTGCTGTGGGGCCAAGTCATTTCTAACTACGCCACTGTCTGGGGGCATAAGTGAACTAGCGGCAGGAAGGATCTGACCGCTTGTTCAACTTCCTAGAATAGCCTGACGTACTCCACTTGTGCTAATGTTAAAGTTCCTTAATCTTAGTTTTATTTAAAAATTTTTTATAAAATGCTTCTTTTCTTAATCACGCAGCGCCTGTTAGAGCAAGGGTATGATGAACTCCGCTCTAACAAAGCAAAACACCTGATAGTAAGGGAGCTAAGGAAGGAGATGAGGAGGGATCACCAAGGAAAACATGAACCCTTGGCCATTTGCAAAAAGTGGTCGGACCTGAAGCGGAGACATATGCCGAGAATCCGCCAGCTCCGTGACGAGCACTGTCCAGGTACAAACATTATTGAGTGTTGATGAAATAAACAAAAGTAACGTAATGGTGAGGTACATTTATTATTTGTGATTTTTATTTTTACATAAGTATTAATTTGTAATTATAGGGGCTCGCCTTCCCTGTGTAAAACGCAGGCCTGCCAGCAGGGATTCCTGGGAGCTGTCGGCGTCTGAGGGGGAGCAGGAGCAGCAAGCAGGACCCTCAGGGACATCTAATGACCCAGCACCACCACAGGAGGGGGAGTCAATGGTGGAGGAAGAGACTGGACCAGCAGCCCTACCTGAGTTGCCCCCCCACATTTTTGAGGATGAGGAGCAGGAAGAGGAGGATGATGACGGGGTAGTCACCACCCCACACAAGGAGGGTAAATATGTGTGTAGTGGAGGGGTAGCACGATCCACAAGGTCTCCGCTGGGAGCCTGGAAACAGGAGCAAGCTCTTAAAAGAGCTTATACTCAGGGGAGTATTATGATATAGCAATCCCCAAGAGTGTAGTTATTCCATCCCCCAAACAGGAGCCAAGACTTCATTAAGGAATAAAACAGGAACTCTTTATTGAGGGCTACCCCCCCTATGCAGCTCCCCATCTAGTGTACACGCCCCTAGTGGACAAGAAGCAAGACTGCTACACAGGACAGATATGCAGCAACTTAGGATACACAGACACAACACATCCCCACAATGCATCATGGTTTCATCCTCTCTGGTCTGGAGTGGAGAGGAGTAATCCAATTATCTCTCAGGACAAAGGGACATCGGCAATACACATGTGAGAACAACAGAACAGGAATCCCCACCCAAAAACACAATGTCACACCCTCCCAGCAACACAGACATTTAACATATTCCAAGATAGCTGAAGTCTGAGTGCATATCATTAGGTGAATGCCGCTCAGAATACACAAATACAATACAATTAGCTATCTGGGTCCCCTCACATAACAACATACAATTGCATCAATGCTGGCGGTTTTCATGCAGCCAGCCTAGGAACTTTACAGCCCACCTGAACCATATTACCCAAAACATATATACGCTTGGTTCTTTAAAGTGGCATACACATATGCAATAACGTAGTACATACAGGAATGACAATATACAGTGGCTGAGTTTGCCACCATGTGCTTTTGTTGTTTAAACTTATTCACACACACATGTATTAGTTTATTTATATTGGATAACATAAAGTGCCAAACTTACAGTTCATTACAAGCAGGATAAAAAGACAGTACTATCGAAACACACTACTGTCTGTCACCATTCTGGTTCCCTTCTCAGATTGTTCTGCGTTGGGATGGCCTGTCCACAATTTATCTTAAAATCCTTTTTAACAGCACCGTTATGAGAACATAGGATGGAGTACGGATGAGACATGTCCCACCCAATGTCTATGTTAACTATTTTAACCCCGTTCAAAAATCAATTTTAAAGACAAAACTCCAGAAACAAAACAGGTGTGCTTATTCCAGACGTACAGATTAACGTAAATTTGTTTATCTTTTTCACACTTTTCAATCTTGTCGTTGCAATATTATTAAAAAATGAAATGATTATAAAAAGTAAAATAATAATAAGAGCCCTATCATTTATACCAATAAATATAAATTAATTATACAAATCAAATATCATATGTAAATTATGACCTCAATGACATAGACTATTCATGGACTAATGTTAGGTTAAAAAAAAAATAAAAAAAATTTATATAGACGTTTAAAATGAAAAATATATTTTTCATATTTTTTTTCACCTACAATCGCCAATAGTGAACAACTTTATACAATATTCACTAAATTGCATTTAATCAGATGTCAAACAAATAAATACATATTTTAAATTCTCTATATATATTATATATATATATATATTTAATTATATATTTTTTTATTTTTAACAGTAATTAAATCCCTGAAGGAGAAGGTTAAAGTCCTTCAGAGGGACCATGTTGCTCTATTGAGGAAGTCCCGGGAGCAGCACTGCCGCAAATTAAGGCAGTTACGGGTGCAGTACTCCCACCAAATGGCTGTCGTGGAGGAGCAGCACAACAAGGCGGTTGAGGAGATACTGAACGTTATTAATGTTCTGAAGGCCTTGCCTTAAGGCCAATTTTACTATTTTGTTGTTGTTAACTATTATAAAAAATATTATTTTATTTCTTGATCTATATATTGTGTGTTTGTTTTTATTTTATTAATTGAAGTTTTGCAATTCATTTCAAAACATTTGTTTACAGTGAGGCCCCTATACTATACACAAACTCATCAGTACACTGACAAACATCAACCGGAATGTACATATAAAATTGGCATTTTTTGTCACACCCAGAAGTTCAACGCATATTTATAATAGCAGTAGTCCTTGATAATCGTTGAGTATGTTGCCTACACATAATTATTAAGCAATTGGATAATATGAGCATTTATGGTTGTTGTAGGCCTTATAATCCACCGTTAATCTCTTATTTCTAACTAATTGTGTATACCCCACAAAAAAAAAAAAAAAAAAAAGTAGATATAAGTAAAATGGTAAAGGCATGTTGTAAAAACTAAACAGCACGTATCCGTAATAGTGCACTTATTACAACAAAATTTAAATGTCCTGGCATTGCTTCCGCCAAACAGACCAAAAAATGTGCTTACATGACTCAGAGTATAAGAATTCTCCAACAGTTGAGGAACATTATATAGTACGTATTTTTAAATTAAATTTTTTTAAAGCTCTGTCTATATATATTTAGCATGTGCAAATCATCATTACATTATTGTCAATATTTAAAAAAATAGATAAAAGTAAATATCCCTATATACATGTGTCATTCAGGCTTCATTATCAAAACCGGATTGTCACACGGATGAGTCTAACGCCAGTCAGACCCAACCATGTAGATAGTTCAACACGGAAGTCGGCCACCCCTCCCAGGACAACAGACAACACCATGTTAGAACCTTAATCCGTAGGGAAAAAATAAACATAAATAAAATCAAATAAAATTGTTTCATTAGGTTCATCAATAAGTCGAGTACTATTTTTATTGCACAAGACCTTTTGACAAGGGAAAGCCACATGCGGTCCACAACTTGCTACATCGTGAACCACAACATTGGCCCCCCAAACCCAATTTTTTAAAATAAACAAAAGAAAATAAAATAAAGTTAAATAATTTAATTTTGTAAATGAAGCCAAACAACACTTTTTATTTTATTGTGTTATTGATATACGTTTTTCTTATTGTAAATATTGACAATACATAAGTGACACAGCACATGCATGAATATTAACAATCCAAAACAAGTTTTGAGAATTCTACACTCTAGACTTGTTAAAGTGCAAAGTAGAAAAATTGATCCATGCTGGTTGCCTACGCACGATTAAGAACCTTCATGTTTTACAGTTAACACTGTAGTAAAATGCAGACTCCAAAGTTATGATTCATAACTCTGCAGAATAATTGAATTAAATAACGCTTAAGTAGACTGTTATTTAAAAAAAATATATAAGGTCTTAAAGGTCTCAAATAACTTGTTTGTACATGGATTTAAATTAGGTTTAATGCTCCCTGAACAAATAGTTCACATTTGATACAATATGCATGATGCTATTGTCTTATTCTAGACTGTTCATGGCATCACGGAAGAAAACATTAATTAATGTATTACTAACATGGTCAGTTGATCTGTTGATTTAGTCTTTTCAACTGATTCATTAAAAACATAATGTTGCTCAATGATGAACATAGACTGGGACAACTCTAGCAAAGGCAAAATATAGCACTGGACCAACAGGCTTGTACAGTAGACACTAGTCATAATGGGTGAATCACTTCATCTTCATCTTTTTTGGTTGAGCCTATCACTCGGGAACCTGTTAAATCTTGAATCATTCAAAATCAAAAAATTCTGACATAGCTCCAGATTACGATTTTTAAGCTCCTTAGCATGAACATTTTTTAGATATCAAAATAAAAACTATATTATATATGTTTTTTCATGAGGGTATTGTCAAAAAATGTTCAATAGCAGCAGCAGTAGATCCATTGTTTTAATCCACCTAGATGACTAGGATATATCAGGAGTCGTGACAGGTTGCATCATCCACCATAGGTTTTTTGAAAATGGTATTGAATGAGCCCCACACAAGCAGAACATGAAGCAGCAGCAGTAGATTGAGTGTTATAATGCCCCTAGATGACTAGGTTAGATCAGGAGTCATGACAGGTTGCATCATCAACCAGAGTTTTTCAGAAAATGGTATTGAATGAGGGCCACATATAGCTAGGCCCAAATCAGCAGAACATGAAGCAGCAGCAGTAGATTGAGTGTTATAATGCCCCTAGATGACTAGGTTAGATCAGGAGTCAGGAGAGGTTGCATCATCCACCATAGGTTTTTTGAAAATGGTATTGAATGAGCCCCACACAAGCAGAACATGAAGCAGCAGCAGTAGATTGAGTGTTATAATGCCCCTAGATGACTAGGATATATCAGGAGTCGTGACAGGTTGCATCATCCACCATAGGTTTTTTGAAAATGGTATTGAATGAGCCCCACACAAGCAGAACATGAAGCAGCAGCAGTAGATTGAGTGTTATAATGCCCCTAGATGACTAGGTTAGATCAGGAGTCATGACAGGTTGCATCATCAACCAGAGTTTTTCAGAAAATGGTATTGAATGAGGGCCACATATAGCTAGGCCCAAATCAGCAGAACATGAAGCAGCAGTAGTAGATTGAGTGTTATAATGCCCCTAGATGACTAGGTTAGATCAGGAGTCATGACAGGTTGCATAATCAACCAGACTTTTTATGAAAATGGTATTGAATGAGGGCCACATATAGCTAGGCCCAAATCAGCAGAACATGAAGCAGCAGCACTAGATTGAGTGTTATAATGCCCCTAGATGACTAGGATATATCAGGAGTCAGGAGAGGTTGCATCATCGACCATAGGTTTTTTGAAAATGGTATTAAATGAGCCCCACACAAGCAGAACATGAAGCAGCAGCAGTAGATTGAGTGTTATAATGCCCCTAGATGACTAGGTTAGATCAGGAGTCATGACAGGTTGCATCATCAACCAGAGTTTTTCAGAAAATGGTATTGAATGAGGGCCACATATAGCTAGGCCCAAATCAGCAGAACATGAAGCAGCAGCAGTAGATTGAGTGTTATAATGCCCCTAGATGACTAGGTTAGATCAGGAGTCAGGAGAGGTTGCATCATCCACCATAGGTTTTTTGAAAATGGTATTGAATGAGCCCCACACAAGCAGAACATGAAGCAGCAGCAGTAGATTGAGTGTTATAATGCCCCTAGATGACTAGGTTAGATCAGGAGTCATGACAGGTTGCATCATCAACCAGAGTTTTTCAGAAAATGGTATTGAATGAGGGCCACATATAGCTAGGCCCAAATCAGCAGAACATGAAGCAGCAGTAGTAGATTGAGTGTTATAATGCCCCTAGATGACTAGGTTAGATCAGGAGTCATGACAGGTTGCATAATCAACCAGACTTTTTATGAAAATGGTATTGAATGAGGGCCACATATAGCTAGGCCCAAATCAGCAGAACATGAAGCAGCAGCAGTAGATTGAGTGTTATAATGCCCCTAGATGACTAGGATAGATCAGGAGTCAGGACATGTTGCATCATCAACCAGAGGTTTTTTGAAAATGGTATTGAATGAGGGCCACATATAGCGAGTCCAAAATAACTAATATGATAATAATTAAACAAATATTGATAAAATTATAGATTTTACATTACAAACAATTAAAAAACAACGTATTGGAGGGAGAGCAAAGGAGAGGGATGAACAAGGGACCCTTCAGCGCCCTGAACCGACAGCGGGGGCCAAGAAGTCACTGCCGATCCAGGACTCATTCATTTTTATGAATGTTAGTCTGTCCACAGAGTCAGTGGACAGACGGGTCCTCTTGTCGGTGACCACCCCACCTGCCGCGCTGAAAGTCCGCTCAGACAGTACGCTGGAGGGGGGGCAAGAAAGTATCTCCAGCGCATACTGAGCGAGCTCGCGGCAGGTGTCCAGCCTGGCAACCCAGTACTCCATGGGGTCGTCGGTGCTCATGCTGTCGGAAGCACCAACGGACCCCATGTAGTCTGCCACCATGCGAGCCAGCCGCTGGTGGTTACTCATGCTGCTGCTGCTGCTGGTACTGGGTCGCGCAGACTGGTAGAACAGCCTCATCTCACCCTCAAGGTCACCTGCTCGGCTGGTGCTGGTGGTTCCAGACACCTGCTGGGTGAGATGGGCGGGGAGAACTGGAGCGTGAGGCATAGGGTTTGCCTCCTCCAGCCGGTGGACCAGACAGGCCCGCAACTTTTCAATACGGGCCTGCCTCCGGCTGGCTGGTAGAAACTCCTCCAGTTTCCCCTTGCAGCGAGGGTCTAATAGGGTGGCCAACCAAAACTCATCCCTCTCCTTTATTTTTATGATCCGGGGGTCCCTCCTGAGGCATCGCAGCATGTGGGCAGCCATGGGGAAGAGCACAGCCCGCTGTGACTCTTCAGAGCTGCCAGAGACCATGACCTCTTGGTCCTCCTGCTGCCGATGCTGCTGCTCACGGTCGGAGGTGCCCCACCCCCGGACTATAGGGGCCCCCAGCACCGGCTCTCCCTCCTGACCAAGCCCAGACTCATGGATGTCCACTAGTTCATCCTCCTCCTCGTCCTGGGCCTGGTCCAGGTGGAGCATGGTTGACTCTTCATGCTCCACCAAGGCACTCTCCCCAGCTTCAAGCAGGCGATCTAGTGTCCTGTCCAGCAGGAACACTAATGGGAGCACATCGTTGAGGCCGACATGCTCCCTGCTAACCATCTTTGTCGCCTGCTCGAATGGGGCCAACACGTGGCAGACTTGCTGAATCTGCCCCCACTCCGCATTAGTGATGTAGGGGAGTGAGTGTGTTGGCCCTGCAGTGCCTAGCTCCAGCAGGTATTCCCTCACCGCCCGTCGCTGCTCCCACAACCTCTCCAGCATGTTGAGGGTGGAGTTCCACCGCGTCACACTGTCCATAATCAGCCTGTGGGTGGGCAGGCTGTTGTCCCGCTGCAGTTTGGACAGGGACGCGGTGGCGGTTGGGGATCGGCGGAAGTGGCCGGCAATCCTACGTACCCTTTGCACAATGTCACTCAACCCTGGGTAAGTGCGGAGGAATTTCTGCACCACAAGGTTGAGGACATGTGCCATGCAGGGCACGTGTGTAAGACTGCCAGCCTGAAGGGCGGCGAGTAGGTTGCTGCCGTTGTCACAGACAACCATACCTGCCTGGAGCCTTCGGGGTGTCAGCCACTTCTGGACCTGAGCCTGTAGTGCGGACAGAACATGAGGTCCAGTGTGTCTCCGTTCCCCCAAGCTCACAAGCTGGAGCACGGCCTGGCAGCGGACGTGCCCCACACTTGCGTAGCTACGGGGACGCTTGCTTGGGGGCTCAACAGCCGTGGAGACAGTGGCTTGCGGGAGAGGAGCAGTTCTCCCATGGACACCCCGGGGCGGCACCACAAACTCAGATGCCGCCGTTCCCTCCCCGGCGCCTCGGAGGGAAACCCAATGGGCTGTGAAACTTAGGTAGCGACCCTGCCCATGCCTGCTGGTCCAAGCATCCATTGTGAGATGCACCCTGTCGCTGACAGCATGATCCAGCGACAGGCATACATTCTGCACAAGGTGCTGGTGCAGGGCAGGGACACCAGTCCTGGCAAAGTAATGGCGGCTGGGGACACGCCATTTGGGTTGGGCCTGCTCCAACATCTGCCTAAATGGGTTGCTGTCAACCAGATTGTACGGAAGCAGATGTTGGGCAATAACCCTTGCCAGGAGCCCATTGAGTGAACGCACACGTCGATCCCCTGGGGCGTAGGGCACGGTACGTTCAAAAGCATCAGCAATTGTTGGCTGGCGCCGGACGGCAGAGGAGATAGAGGAGGGTGCACTGGTTGCAGAGGGATGGCTGCCGGTACCAATACCTCTACTAGAGGAAGCTGGTGGGTGGGAAACAGTAGTGGCAATATAGAGGGGGAGCTGCTGTACAGTGGCAGGAGCTGCTGTCCCCTGAACACTGGCGTTGCTGCTACTACCACTCTTACTGTGTTCAAACTCCCGCCAGTGGTTCAATCTCATGTGCTGGTTCAGGGCTGTGGTACCCAGCCGAGAAACTAACCTCCCTCTCCTCACCCTGGCATGGCAGAGGTTACAAACAGCAACAGTAACATCATCTGTTGCCAGGGTGAAGAAAGCCCAAACAGGAGACTTCCGCACCAACCTCCTGTCCGATGGCATGGTGCTGGCTTGCGCCTGTTGGGCCTCAGTGTGCACAGGCGGAGCATGCTGCTGCTGTTGCTGCCTGATCCTCTCGACAGTAGAGCCCCTGCCAATGGGCTCCCTGGAGACCTGCCGCACCGTTTCCCTCTGGTGACTACCTACTTCAGTGCTGCTGGCACTTGACAAAATAGGTGGCACCCATTCGGCATCACCCTCCTCCTCATTTTCAACGTCAGACCCGGTGCCAAACTGTGGTGGACTGAGGGGAACAGCTAACATGGAGCCTCTGACTGTTCTCCGCTGTCCCCTTGCTGGCACCTGGGTCTGACTAGATGCGGGAGTTGTGTGGCTCAAACCACCCGCACCTGTTGGAAGGGATTCCAAAGGCGTATTTATTGACGTTGCCCCCTCCTCCTCGTTATCACCCATCCCTTCCAAAAAGTACTGCCCATCTTGAGGGCTGAACTGTAAATCACCCTCCTGAATAGCCTCCCCCAGAATGTCCAGCTCTGTGTCCTCGTCTTCAAACATGAGCGGGGACAATTCTGTGGGAGTGGGGGTTGCTAGTACAGGAGGCGTAGATCTGCCGCTACTGCTGCTGCTATGAACTGGGGCTGAGGACTCCGTGGCACTCGAGTCAGCCACCAGAGCCATCACTGTCTCGGCGTCCTGGGAAAGTATGGCCCTTGGACGGCTGCTAAAATTAAAAAAATCACGGATCAGGCGGACACCACTGCCACTGGCACCTGCCTGTACATGACTGGAGGAGCGGCCCCGCGCTGTCGGCGGTCCAGCAACGGAACTGACTCCTCTATTTGCCCGACCGCGGCTGCCTGCACGGCCCGGTGCACTCATAATTTACGTAAAAGTGATTGGGCCAAAGGTTTTTTGTGGTAGGGACGTGTGTCAAAAAACAAAATAGATTTAACTTGTAATGTAAACCAAAAAAAATAATAAAAATAAATTAAAGTAATAAACGGAAAATAAATAAAACGCCTAACTTCAAAACGAGACTAATTTAGAGTAAGTATAATTTTTTTTTGATTTATTTATGAAAAAATAAGAAACACAGAAAACACGCACACAATCAGACGCAAAGACAAGACAAACAAAATATTTTTTTTTTCTTTTATAAAACTCTAACAAAGAAAAACGCGGACAATCAGACGCAAAGACAAGACAGATGTAACAAATCTAAACACAAAACTAAACTTTTTTTTTTTTTTTTTCTTTTTTCTAAGTATAAAACAGAAAAACGCGGACAATCAGACGCAAAGACAAGACAGATGTAACAAATCTAAACACAAAACTAAACTTTTTTTCTTTTTTTTTCTTTTTTCTAACTATAAAACAGAAAAACGCGGACAATCAGACGCAAAGACAAGACAGATGTAACAAAACTGAAGTTTTAAATTAACTATAACACAGAAACACGCAATCAAACAGAAGTTTAAACAAGGACGGACAGACAGACAGAAAATTACACTAAATCCCTAACTGACCTAACCTAAAATCTGTTCTAAATAGCCCTAAACACTAACCTAAACTATTAATCTATATCTAGAGGTCTTTTCAAGTCCCTAACTACCTATACCTAATGCCCTACACAGATCCCTGCACTAAAACCTATCAGCTAACTGTATCTTGTATCTTTTAACTAACTAATCTAACCTATCTAATAATTCAGACCCTAAAAGATATTCCCTAATCACTACCTAACACTAACTAGCTAAATGATAGAATAATTCAAAATTTCAGGATCAATAGAATAGCACAGCACAAAACAACCAGCTCCTATCTCTCCAATAACTAAACCCACAAAATGGATACCGGGGAGTGCCTCGATTTATATAGTGAGAGGTAGACTACTTTCCTATTGGTTGCTAGGGATGTTGCTAAGCTGTGACAATGCCTTCCCATTGGCTATAAGCAAAAATAGGGAGGTGTGAACAATAACCTCACATGGAAAACAAGGGAAAAAAAATGCGAATATGCTGTCACGAATAATTCGCAATAATATACAATTCGCAGAAGCAGAATCCATAGTCGAATGGCCTTATAGGAATAGATTTATGCGAATTTTTGAAATGTCCTTTTTTTTTCGCATTACAGGAACCGTTGTAAAATAGGCTACATGAAATGGTATTTCAAGGGTCAATCAGTAAGTACACGATAGGATGTCTGGTAATATTTAGGTGCCCATTATTCTCTCAATAAAGGCTATATGTGAAATACTCAATAACACTAGTTTAGGCGGGCGGGAAAAACATAACACGAAAAGTATTTTTTTGCGAATGTTATGGCAGCGGATTTTCGCATACAATACAATATATTGAAAGTGTTACAATTAAATGAGTAAGGATCCTGAACTGTTTTGGACATGTCAAGTAACTTCTGGGCTAGATTGCTTGTCATGGAACATAATTTAGGATTGGCGAAAAACCGTATTTACAATATGCGAGTAGATCCGATCGCATACAAGCTGTAAGGAAAAAACAGCTAACAGCGGTTGGGATATTATATGCGAAAATTCGCTAACATTAAATGCGTAAAACAATTCGGTTCGTGTAATGGTAACTAACCATTACGCGAACAGAATTTTTTTGCGCATTTAATGTTAGCGAATTTTCGCATGTAATATAAGAAAGTTAAAATTAAATGAGTAACTGAACGCTTTTGACATGATTGTCAAGTGAATTCTCAGCACGGTTGCTAGTCATGGAACATAACCTAACCTTTGCGAAAAAAAAAACGTCTTTAGAACATGCGATCCGCACACAATCTTTAAGCATTAGCAATAAGCATAGTAATACTTGACTGAAGAAATGACTAGAAATTTTTCGAAAATAGTGCTATATAAGAAAATCTAGAATATAGCACTATATTCGAAAAATACGGAATTCCGCATTTTTCAAATATAGTGGCATATTCTTGATTTTCGTACATAGCACTATTTTCGTAAATTTACGAGTTACTTATTTCATGAGTCAAGTATATGCTTTGCTTATTGCTATGCTGCTAATGCATTGATTGCATATATATTATATGCGAAAATATTAAATGCGTAAAAAAAATTCTGTTCGTGTAATGGTTAGATGGCTCTTTCCAAGTTGTGAAGAGCCATCTAACCATTACACGAACAGAATTTTTTTACGCAATTAATATTTTCGCATATAATATATATGCATTAGCATAGCAATAACAATAAGCAGCATATACTTGTCCTTGACTCATGAAATGACTCGAAATTTTTCGAAAATATTACTATATACGAAAATCAAGAATATAGCACTATATTCGAAAAATACGGCATTCCGTATTTTTCGAATATAGTGCTATATTCTTGATTTTCGTATATAGCATTTTTTTCGAAAAATTTCGAGTCATTTCATCAGTCAAGTATTACTATGCTTATATGCTAATGCTTAAAGCTTGTGTGCGGATCGCATGTTGTAAAGACGTTTTTTTTTCGCAAAGGCTAGCAACCGTGCCGAGAATTCACTTGACATGTCAGAAGCGTTCAGTTACTCATATGGTTTTGACTTTCTTATATTTTATGCGAAAATTCGCTAACATTAAATGCGCAAAAAAAATTCTGTTCGTGTAATGGTTAGCTGGCTCATCCAAACTACTGTTAGCTGCTTTTGCTTACAGCTTGTGTGGGATTTATAAATATGTGAGTTGTTCTAAATGCATTGGGACTAATAAATTATATTTCTATTGTTTTATTAGCTTAAAGGGAAACGAAATTTCGTTTTAACGAATATAGAGGCAAATATTCTAATTGTTCGCGAATTCTCGAAGTTACGATATTCGCGATAAAAATTCGCAAAACGGATATTCGCGCTCAACACTAGTTAAGAGCATGGCAAGAGCTCTGCAAACAAATGTGGATAGGGAAATGACTTTAACCACCTCAGCCCCCAGTGCTTAAACACCCTGAAAGACCAGGCCACTTTTTACACTTCTGACCTACACTACTTTCACCGTTTATTGCTCGGTCATGCAACTTACCACCCAAATGAATTTTACCTCCTTTTCTTCTCACTAATAGAGCTTTCATTTGGTGGTATTTCATTGCTGCTGACATTTTTACTTTTTTTGTTATTAATCGAAATTTAACGATTTTTTTGCAAAAAAATGACATTTTTCACTTTCAGTTGTAAAATTTTGCAAAAAAAACGAGATCCATATATAAATTTTTCTCTAAATTTATTGTTCTACATGTTTTTGATAAAAAAAAAATGTTTGGGTAAAAAAAAAAATGGTTTGGGTAAAAGTTATAGCGTTTACAAACTATGGTACAAAAATGTGAATTTCCGCTTTTTGAAGCAGCTCTGACTTTCTGAGCACCTGTCATGTTTCCTGAGGTTCTACAATGCCCAGACAGTACAAACACCCCACAAATGACCCCATTTCGGAAAGTACACACCCTAAGGTATTCGCTGATGGGCATAGTGAGTTCATAGAACTTTTTATTTTTTGTCACAAGTTAGCGGAAAATGATGATTTTTTTTTTATATTTTTTTTTTCTTACAAAGTCTCATATTCCACTAACTTGTGACAAAAAATAAAAACTTCTATGAACTCACTATGCCCATCACGAAATACCTTGGGGTCTCTTCTTTCCAAAATGGGGTCACTTGTGGGGTAGTTATACTGCCCTGGCATTCTAGGGGCCCAAATGTGTGGTAAGGAGTTTGAAATCAAATTCTGTAAAAAATGACCTGTGAAATCCGAAAGGTGCTCTTTGGAATATGGGCCCCTTTGCCCACCTAGGCTGCAAAAAGTGTCACACATCTGGTATCTCAGTATTCAGGAGAAGTTGAGGAATGTGTTTTGGGGTGTCTTTTTACATATACCCATGCTGGGTGAGATAAATATCTTGGTCAAATGCCAACTTTGTATAAAAAAATGGGAAAAGTTGTCTTTTGCCAAGATATTTCTCTCACCCAGCATGGGTATATGTAAAATGACACCCCAAAACACATTCCCCAACTTCTCCTGAGTACGTAGATACCAGATGTGTGACACTTTTTTGCAGCCTAGGTGGGCAAAGGGGCCCATATTCCAAAGAGCACCTTTCGGATTTCACAGGTCATTTTTTACAGAATTTGATTTCAAACTCCTTACCACACATTTGGGCCCCTAGAATGCCAGGGCAGTATAACTACCCCACAAGTGACCCCATTTTGGAAAGAAGACACCCCAAGGTATTCCGTGAGGGGCATGGCAAGTTCCTAGAATTTTTTATTTTTTGTCACAAGTTAGTGGAAAATGATGATTTTTTTTTTTTTTTCATACAAAGTCTCATATTCCACTAACTTGTGACAAAAAATAAAAACTTCCATGAACTCACTATGCCCATCAGCGAATACCTTGGGGTCTCTTCTTTGGGGTCTCTTCTTTGGGGCCCCTAGAATGCCAGGGCAGTATAAATACCCCACATGTGACCCCATTTTGGAAAGAAGACACCCCAAGGTATTCAATGAGGGGCATGGCGAGTTCATAGAAATTTTTTTTTTTTGGCACAAGTTAGCGGAAATTGATATTTTTAACTTCTTTCTCACAAAGTCTCCCGTTCCGCTAACTTGGGACAAAAATTTCAATCTTTCATGGACTCAATATGCCCCTCACGGAATACCTGGGGGTCTTCTTTCCGAAATGGGGTCACATGTGGGGTATTTATACTGCCCTGGCATTCTAGGGGCCCTAAAGCGTGAGAAGAAGTCTGGAATATAAATGTCTAAAAATTTTTACACATTTGGATTCCGTGAGGGGTATGGTGAGTTCATGTGAGATTTTATTTTTTGACACAAGTTAGTGGAATATGAGACTTTGTAAGAAAAAAAATATATAATTCCGCTAACTTGGGCCAAAAAAATGTCTGAATGGAGCCATACAGAGGGTGATCAATGACAGGGGGGTGATCAATGACAGGGGGGATGATCAATGACAGGGGGTTGATCAATGACAGGGGGGTGATCAATGACAGGGGGGTGATCAGGGAGTCTATATGGGGTGATAACCACAGTCATTGATCACGCCCGTGTAAGGCTTCATTCAGACGTCCGTATGCGTTTTGCGGATCCGATCCATCTATCAGTGCATCCGTAAAAATCATGCGGACATCTGAATGGAGCTTTACAGGGGGGTAATCAATGACAGGGGGGTGATCAGGGAGTCTATATGGGGTGATAACCACAGTCATTGATCATGCCCCTGTAAGGCTTCATTCAGACGTCCGTATGCGTTTTGCGGATCCGATCCATCTATCAGTGCATCCGTAAAAATCATGCGGACATCTGAATGGAGCTTTACAGGGGGGTAATCAATGACAGGGGGGTGATCAGGGAGTCTATATAGGGTGATAACCACAGTCATTGATCACGCCCCTGTAAGGCTTCATTCAGACGTCCGGATGCGTTTTGCGGATCCGATCAATCTATCAGTGGATCCGTAAAAATCATGCGGACGTCTGAATGGAGCTTTACAGGGGGGTAATCAATGACAGGGGGGTAATCAATGACAGGGGGGTAATCAATGACAGGGGGGTAATCAATGACAGGGGGGTGATCAGGGAGTCTATATGGGGTTATCACCACAGTCATTGATCACGCCCCTGTAAGGCTTCATTCAGACGTCCGGATGCGTTTTGCGGATCCGATCCATCTATCAGTGCATCCGTAAAAATCATGCGGACATCTGAATGGAGCTTTACAGGGGGGTGATCAGGGAGTCTATATGGGGTGATCACCACAGTCATTGATCACGCCCCTGTAAGGCTTCATTCAGACGTCCGGATGCGTTTTGCGGATCCGATCCATCTATCAGTGCATCCGTAAAAATCATGCGGACATCTGAATGGAGCTTTACAGGGGGGTGATCAGGGAGTCTATATGGGGTGATCACCACAGTCATTGATCATGCCCCTGTAAGGCTTCATTCAGACGTCCGGATGCGTTTTGCGGATCCGATCCATCTATCAGTGCATCCGTAAAAATCATGCGGACATCTGAATGGAGCTTTACAGGGGGGTGATCAGGGAGTCTATATGGGGTGATCACCACAGTCATTGATCATGCCCCTGTAAGGCTTCATTCAGACGTCCGGATGCGTTTTGCGGATCCGATCCATCTATCAGTGGATCCGTAAAAATCATGCGGACGTCTGAATGGAGCTTTACAGGGGGGTAATCAATGACAGGGGGGTAATCAATGACAGGGGGGTGATCAGGGAGTCTATATGGGGTGATCACCACAGTCATTGATCATGCCCCTGTAAGGCTTCATTCAGACGTCCGGATGCGTTTTGCGGATCCGATCCATCTATCAGTGGATCCGTAAAAATCATGCGGACGTCTGAATGGAGCTTTACAGGGGTGTGATCAATGACAGGGGGGTAATCAATGACAGGGGGGTGATCAGGGAGTCTATATGGGGTGATCAGGGGTGATCAGGGGCTAATAAGGGGTTAATAAGTGACGGGGGGGGGGTGTAGTGTAGTGTAGTGGTGCTTGGTGCTACTTTACTGAGCTACCTGTGTCCTCTGGTGGTCGATCCAAACAAAGGGGACCACCAGAGGACCAGGTAGCAGGTATATTAGACGCTGTTATCAAAACAGCGTCTAATATACCTGTTAGGGGTTAAAAAAAACACATCTCCAGCCTGCCAGCGAACGATCGCCGCTGGCAGGCTGGAGATCCACTCTCTTACCTTCCGTTCCTGTGAGCGCGCGCGCCTGTGTGGGCGCGTTCACAGGAAATCTCGCGTCTCGCGAGATGACGCGTATATGCGTGACTCTGCGCAGCGCTGCCACCTCCGGAACGCGATCCTGCGTTAGGCGGTCCGGAGGTGGTTAAATAACATAAAATACGTAAAAATAAAAAATAATAATCTTGATCTAGGAGGACGAGGTCCATATGGAGTAGGAGGTTGAGGAGGCAGTGGATGTGGCGGTGTAGGTGGAAGCGGCGGTGGAGGAGGAGGAGGTAGCCTACACTGGTTGTTGGTTTAATTAATAATTTTTTTTTTAAATTAGGGAACACCCCAAAACATTGGGAAATATAACCTGTGATAACCCCCTCCAGTCATGCTAAACACACGTTCAGACAATACACTGGCTGCAGAGCAGGCCAGCACCTCCAAGGCATAAAGGGCAAGCTCAGGCGATGTGTCCAATTGGGAGACCCAGAAGTTGCAGGGGGCAGACCCATCAGTCAGATAGTGTAGGCGTGTGCACACATACTGCCTCACCATGTCGCACGTCCCCGTGATGTTCATGATCCAATTGGATATCTGCTCTATCAACTTTCGATGTTCTTTTCTGTGCCTACCATGTTGATCACGGTTAGCGGCGAATCAGGGTTCCACGCCAGAGAGGGAGCGTGAGAAAGAGAGACCACATCCAAGGGAGATCAATAGATGAAATTTAATTGTGATCGAGCAGAAATGTGGGAAAAGTTATTACCCTGCAATTGCCCACTCCCCATTTGGGGAGGTAGTGACGATAAATAACAATATTGGACTGTTAAGATGCCCTGTTATTGGAATGATTAATAAAAAATTATAGGGAATGTAAATGGGGTATTTAGGATTTGACAACGTTAGCCAGGAGAGGCCCTGCTGCCGCTTTGTTGACTCTAGATAACTTCTGCCTGATCGCACACAGTGTGTCACAGTGAAGAAGTCGGCACCCGGTGCACGGCCTTCACTCACTGCGCCGAATACAGAAGTGAACGGCGTGGGATTTCCTCAACGATGCATGGAACGCGGATATCAATCAAGAGGAGCGGGGCGGGCAGAACGGAGGACCTTGGCGGGATAAAGGATGAGTAGACCGAGCCCATAGGTGCTGAATCTACGCCCACATAGCACCTAGGGGCTCATTAGCATATTGTAAAAGTGTGTATTTTAGCAAAACGGCTGCAGGGACAAATGTAAAAATCACACTGTTATGTAGTGCTGACATTAGCACATCGCTAATGTCAGTCAGCTACATAACAGTAATTCTGATAGTAGAAACCCTTTAAAGTTTAAGCATTGAATGAAAGGAGGGGGCGCGCATCAATTAAAGAAGAATTTTGGAAATGTTATTCCCTGTCACCTATGCAGAGCAGTGGTTTGTATATGGCAAAATTGGTAAAATGTCACCTTGTAAAAGACGATTTTTTAAAAATTTATGTCCCTATCACCTATGCAGAGCAGGGGTTTAATCACGGCAAAAATGGTCAATTGTCACCCAAGAATGTACAAGACAAATTAGTTGAAAGAAAAAGTCTGGTACCGTGTTAGCCAATAGAAAACTAGTTTAGTGCTCTCATTAAGAGAAACAAAATAAGAGCATTGCAGGTTTGATACCTTTTAATGGCTAACAAAAATAGAAGTAATGATGTTACATAGCGAGCTTTCGAGACATCACCAGTCTCTTCATCAGGCGTACTACAAGAATATATAAAGAAACAGCAATATAGAAGAAGAAAGTCCAGCGGGAGCACCAACCAGGGTGTGGGTGCAAGGTCCAACGTAAGGTAGCGGCAATACCCGATAATATGGAGACGAAAAAAGTAGGACTGCATTCCTATATATATATATAAATATATATAGACAAATTAGTGAAATGTTTTTACCTATCTACTAGGTAGAGCAGGGGAATATCACAGCCAAAAATTGGTGAATTTCACCCGAGAATGTAATAGACAAATTAGTGAAATGTTACCTATCTACCAGGTAGAGCAGGGGTATATCACACCCAAAAATGAATGAATTTCACCCAAATATGTAACAGACAAATGAGTGAAATTTTTTTACCTGTCTACTAGGTACAGCCGCGTTATATCACACCCAAAAAGTGGTGAATTTCACCCGAACATGTAACTGACAAATTAGTAAAATGTTACCTGTCTACTATTTAGAGCAGGGGTATATCACACCCAAAAATTGGTGAATTTCACCCGAATATGTAACAGACAAATTAGTGAAATGAAATAAAATAAAATAAAATACGTACAAATTAAAAAAAATAAACTTGATTTATGAGGTGGAGGTTCATATGGAGTAGGAGTTTGAGGAGGCGGTGGATGTAGCGGTGTAGGGGGAAGCGGTGGTGGAGGAGGACGAGGTAGCCAACACTGGTTTTTGGTTTAAATTATTATTATTTTTTTATTAGGGTACACTCCAAAAGAGTGTGAAATATCCAAAATACAACAATGAGCAATTGCGCTGTAGAAAACAATGGCTGGTTAAGGCCGGTATACATGTCTATTCTGCACAAAGTAAGGACAAGTCCTGTGGGATCCATGCCTGGTTCATTTTAATAAACAGGAGCTTGTCCACATTGGCTGTGGACAGGCGGCTGCGCTTGTCTGTGATAATGCCCCCTGCCGTGCTAAACACATGTTCAGACAATACACTGGCTGCAGGGCAGGCCAGCCCGTCCAAGGCGTAAAGGGCAAGCTCAGGCCATGTGCCCAATTTGGAGACCCAGAAGTTGAAGGGGGCAGATCCGTCATTCAGTACGTGTAGGCGTGTGCACACATACTGCCCCACCATGTTGGTGAAATGCTGCCTCCTGCTAAGATGTTCCATATCAGCTGGTGGTGCTGGTTGTCGTGGCGTGCTGACAAAGCTTTTCCACATTTCGGCCATGCTAACCCTGCCTTCTGATGTGCTGGTGGTGCCCCAGCTGCGTTGGTGACCTCTTCCTTATCCTCTGCCTTCGCCTTGTGCTTCCACTGTGCCCCCCGCTGTCAGGTGGGAATGCCACCAACAGCGCGTCTACCAGCGTGCGCTTGTACTCATGCATCTTACGATCACGCTCCAGTGACAGAATTAAGGATGGTACGTTGTCCTTGTAACGGGGATCCAGCAGCGTGGCCACCCAGTAATCAGCACAAGTTAGAATGTGGGCAACTTGGCGGTCGTTGCGGAGACACTGCAGCATGTTATCGCTCATGTGTGCCAGGCTGCCCAGAGCCAACGAAAAGCTGTCCTCTGTGGGAGGTGTATCGTCTGTGTCCTCTGTATCCCCCAGCCATGCACCAGTGATGGCCATGAACTGGTTTGGGTGCCACCCTGCTGTGAACACTGTTCCTCCTCCTCCTCCATCTCCTCCTCCTACTCATCCTTCACCTAGTCATCCTCCAGAACTGTGCCCTGGCTGGTCAATTGTGTACCTGGTGAGTGCAGGAACCCACACTCGGAGCCACTTGTGAATGACTGGCCAGAAACCCTATGAAATGATCCCTCTTCCTCCTTCTCCTTCTGTGCCACATCCTCTTCCATCATTGCCAGCAGCAAGGAACACCTCTCGCATGGAGGCCCAGTCTTTGGTGGTGAAGTGGTGCTGCAAAACTCCACTATCGCCTGCTGCTGCTCGCATAGTCTGGCCAGGATGTGCAAGGTGGAGTTACACCTTGTGGGCACTTCGCATATGAGGCGGTGAGCGGGAAGGCCGAAGTTACGCTGCAGCGCTGACAGGCGAGCAGCAGCAGGGTGAGAACGCTGAAAGCCCGCACAGACGGTCCGCACTTTCTGCAGCAGCTCTTACATATTGGGGTAATTTTTAAGGAACCTCTGCACCACCAAATACAGCACATGCGCCAGGCAAGGGATGTGTGTCAAACCGGCTAGTCCCAGAGCCTCACTGGCACCAACCACTCATCGGTCTGTTGTTCAAGGGCCGTCCACAGCTCCTGCGCGGTGTGGGGTTTATCCCCCAAAGAGATAAGTTTTAAAACTGCCTGCTGTCGTTTACCCCTGGCTGTGCTGAAGTTGGTGGTGAAGGTGTTACGCTGACCGGATGAGGAACCGGTAGAGGATGAGGAAGCGGAGTAGGAGGAGGAAGCAACAGGAGGCAAACTGAAGCGTCCTGCAATCCTCAGTGGTGGAAGGACATACGCCAAACTGCTATCCGCCTCAGGCCCAGCCGCCACTGCATTTACCCAATGTGCTGTTATGGAGATATAACATCCCTGACCGTGTTTACTGGTCCACATATCCGTAGTTAGGTGGACCTTGCCACAGATGGCGTTGTGCAGTGCACACCTGATTTTGTCGCCCACTTGGTTGTGCAGGGAAGGGATGGCAAGCCTAGAAAAGTAGTGGCAGCTAGGCACGACGTACTGTGGGACAGCCATCGCGATAATGCTTTTAAAACTCTCAGTCTCCACCAGACGGAATGACAGCATTTCAAAGGACAGTCATTTTGAAATGCTGGTATTCAGGGCTAGGGATCGCAGGTGGGTAGGGGGGGTACTTCCTCTTCCTCTCCAGAGTTTGGGATATGGAGAGCTGAACGCTTCCGTGGGACATAGTGGAGATGCTTGGTGACCCAGGTTGTGGTGTTGCTGGCAGATCCTCTGTTTGCGGGGTGGCAGGTGCCACTGTCACTCCAGAGGTGGATGAAGAGGCCGAGACTGCAGAAGAAGAGGAAGCAGGAGGAGCCAGAGACCTTTCTTGGTTTTTGAGGTGTCTACTCCACTGCAGCTCGTGCTTTGCACTTAAATGCCTGGTCATGCAGGTTGTGCTCAGGTTAAGAACGTTTATGCCTCGCTTCAGGCTCTGATTGCACAGCGTGCAAACCACTTGTGTCTTGTCGTCAGCACATTGTCAGAAGAACTGCCACGCCAGGGAACTCCTTGGTGCTGGCTTTGGTGTGCTCGGTCCCTTGCTGCGGTGGGCAGTAGCAAGTGTACTGTCTAGGGGACTGCCGCTCCACTTTTGCACCCTGCTCCCTCTTCTGCTGTGCTGGTGGCTCTGTGCGACCACTGCCTCTTCCTCCGAACTACACAGGTCAATCACATGACCTTGATTCTATGTGGGGTCAAGGACCTCATCGTCCTCCACATCATCTTCCACCCAACCTAACCCCCTGCCCTCCTTGTCGGTCTGCACACTTTCGAAAGCCACAGCAGTTGGCATCTGTGTTTTGTCGTCCCATGTACTCATCTTAAAACATAAGTGGTTGGGCATGGGTGTGCTTAATCTCTACCACTTCTGGGGCAGCGCTAGGTGGATGGCCCTGGGAAACCCTGCTAACAGAGTCATCAAAAAGCAGAAGAGACTGCTGCATGACTTGGAGCTCAGACTGCTTGGCTGATTTGCAAGGGGGTGAGGTGAAAGACTGATGGATATTGGCTGCGGGTGCCAACTCTGATCTTTCAGCAGGAGACTCGGTGGCAGACAATGTAAAGGAACTGGAGGCACTCTCAGCAACCCAATATACTATCGCCTGTACTTGTTCTGGCCTCACCATTCGTAGAGCCGCATTAGGCCCGACAAAATGCCGCTGAAGGTTCTGTCGCCTACTCGCACCTGAGGAAGGTGTTTCACTTGTGCGTGTAGCTGTCACGGATGGTGTTGCAGAAAGCTGGAACTCATAAATAAACATCCGACTGGCTTGATCACAAACTAAGGAGCATATGGGTGAGCCCTATAAAACCCCTAGAGCTCTCCCTGACTGCTATGCCCATGCAAAGGTCTTTATGGTAGACGATTGCATGCCCACGTACCTTATACTGTGTGACACCTGAAAACCCTATAATAGTGAGGGGACACAACCACTAGCTCCCTGCACTTAATACGGATGGAGTCAGGGTCACCTAGAATAAAGCCAGAAAGGAAACACAAATAAAGGAAAAGGACTTATCTAAGGAATCAGCAGAAGCAGCCTCCAGCAGTGAACAACTCATCCAGGTAGAAGTATAAACCGCAAAGTGAGGCAGTATGGGAGGGAATATAAAGGGAGACAATTAGTGTAAATAGGTGACAGCTGGGAGAAGGAAAGGAGATGACAAAGTGAAACCAAAAGAAAGAACCTCATGCAAGAGGTAGAGAAGAACGTCTAACAGACCTTCTCACAGAACTGGCGGTGACAGTAGCTGGCACAGATTGACCATGTCCTCTCCCTGCAACAGGAGCTCCACCAGCAGCACCAGGATCGGGGCCACGTCCCTTATTTGACGCTCTCCTCATATTTCTCAAATTTAGGATTTTGCCAAAAATCAGTGTTTTTTTTTAAAAGCAGAATAGAACAACAGTATCTAAAGGGTGTATCTCACAATGACAGATGCAGCAAAGGCTGCAAAATTAAGACTTTTGCCCAAAATACAGGTGTTTTTTTAATAGCAGAATAGAACAACAGTATGTGAAGGGTGTATCTCACTCTGACAGATGCAGACAAGGCGTTAAATTTCATTTTTGCCCCAAAATGGGTGTTTTTTTTTTATAACAGAAAAGAACAGCAGTATGTAACGCATGTATCTCACACTGAAAGATGCAGCAAAGGCTGCAAATTTAGATTTTGGCCCAAAATAGGTGTTTTTTTTAATAACAATAGAACACCAGTATCTAACGTGTGTATCTCAAGTACTTTGCCCAAAATGAGTGTTTTTTTAAACCCAGAATATGATTGCTGTATTTCAAGATTATATATCACACTGACAGATGCAGACAAAGCCGAAAATTTTGTGTTTTGCCCAAAATGGGTGTTTTTTTATAATCGAATATGACAGCAGTATATAACGCTTGAATTTCACACGTACAGATACAGCAAGGGCTGTAAAATGGAGTATTTTGGCCAAAAAGGGTGTTTTTTAAAACCCAGAAAATTATTGCTGTATTTCTAGCTTAAATTGCACACTGACTATTGCAGTAAAGGCCACAGATGTAGGGTCTTGCCAAAAATGGGTGATTTTTTTAAACCCAGAATATAATTGCAGTAGTTCAAGCTTCTATTTGACTGTCACAAATGCACATATGCTGTGCTGTTGCACAGAATTTGCATAAAATGGCCGCCCCCGCCCACCTAACTAACAGTTGGCTAAAAGTTATTTTTCTGGGTCATTGGGCTCAGGGCAGGCTAAAACGATTGTGCACTGCACCCACAAAACTAAATCTAGGTAGATCGCTGAGTTAACAAGCACTTCTGATTAAAGATTCTGTCCTATTCTCTCCCTCACAGCAGCAGCATCCTATCCCTACACTAATCAGAGCAGAGTGACGTGCAGCGCTACGTGACTCCAGCTTATATAGATCCTGGGTCACATGCTGCACTGGCCTATCACAGCCATGCCATTAGTAGGCATGGCTGTGATGTCTTCTTTTTTTTTATTATTATAAATGTTTTTATTTTCCAAATCACAATATTAATACATAAAACAATATTAATCACAACGATATGCCTAGCATGGCAATCATAGACATCATTATAAGAGAAATTCTACACAACGTCCTAAGAACACCCTCGCGATAATATATAATAATAACTATATCAAACCCCCCCCCCCATTGGCTGCCGTCCACTCCATTCATTGATGTGTAGCATAGTTTCAGTATTAATTATAGCTATGTAGTTCTGCGTGCAACTCTCCGTTTCCTTTCGATGTCCTCATATACTCTAATTTGTTGAAGATATGAACTCCACTCCCTTGTTGAGGGCGGGGAGACAGAGCCCCAATACTTTATCAATAAAGCTTTAGCGACCATCAATCCCCGCATCCAAATCCGTCTGACCTGGGGCGGGACTTCCACTTCTGACCCATAATCTCCAAAGATCACTATCAAAATCCCCGGGTTATAGTTCATTGAACACTCCTTTTGTAGGGTAGAGAAAACCTCATCCCAATATTTTCTTATTTTGCTGCAGCTCCAAAGCAAATGGACATAGTTTGCATTAACGTATCCACATTTAGAGCAGCAGCAATCCCGATCTTTATTTTGGGGAAATTTTCCTTGGGTTTTAGGCGTATAATACAGTCTATGGAGGATCTTAAATTGAATTAACCTATGCGCACTGGAAACTGTTGCCTTTCTCACATTCCTATAAATAGTAGATCACTGTAGTGGGGGGCAATTCAGCTCTTGCTCCCACTTATCTGTGCTTTTAAAAGGTGTAACAGTTGCCAGTGTCATTCGGAGTTTCGCATAAAGTCTAGATAACTTCACCTTTTCATACTTCTGAGCGTCACAAAAATCAAAAAATATATTCTCTCGTGGAAAAATGCGACCCCTATTCCTAGAGGCTATGGCTGTGATGGCTTCTAAGGGCACAGAGTTAAACACTTGTTGATTGGCTGCTCTGAAGCCTTTCAAAAAGCACCATAAAAATAGCCAAACACCGAACCCGAACTTTAACTGAAATGTTCGGGTTCGGGTCCGGGGTCCAAAAGTCCTAATGTTCGGTACGAACCCGAACTTTACAGTTAGGATTCGCTCAACCCTACTTACCACTAGTATTTATTCTGTGGGATATTCTCAAATCATGACCGGCAGGTGGGCCCTGAGGACTGGAGTTGAGGAACACATGCACACAATAGTGAAAAATGGTCGTGTGACGGCCGTTTAAATAACGGCGGTCACATGGCCATTTTTAGCGCCAATGAAAGCCTATGGGGCTATTCGCGTCCAAGGTTATGGTACCCCCTGCACTTGCAAGCAGGCATCATCTATAAAGACCCGTCCTGCGCTGTACATGTATGACACTGGGCTGCAAAGGGATAATAAGAGTTATTTTGGTTTATTTGCAATATTTATGTTTTTGATATTTATAGAGTGTGTGTCCCATTGAAGAGAATGTGTGATCAGAAAATGACCTATTGTGTAAATCACATATTTATGTTCAACATATATTTAAAAAAAAAATTGATGATGTTTTAAATTTCCCATGTCAATATCTATATAAAAAAAAAAATCCCACAGTTTTTGCACTGGCAACTAAGCCTAATAATAGTTGCAACTTCTTGCTCTGTACAAATTACTTAACCACTTGCCATCTGGGCCATTTGCCCCCTTCCTGACCAGGCCAAATTTTGCAAAACTGACATATCTCACTTTATGTGGTAATAAATTTGGAACGCCTTTATGCATCCAAGCAGTGCTCCAGACCAAAAAAAATGACCAGGAGCCATTGGCTCCTAAACGAAAAAATTTAGGAGCCAAATTACATTTTTTAGTCGCCAAATTTAAAATGCATATAATTTAAAAAAAAAGGACTTTGAGAAGATGAGACGTAGGTGACAGTAGTAAGCCAGCACTACATATAGGAGAAAACCGCACCACATACCTCTCACATCTAGGGACATCTTTAGAGTTTTTTTTTCTTTTACGGCCTTCACTGAGCGAAAATATTTTTTAATATTTTAATAGCTCACACTTTTTGGGACGTGGCGATATGTAATATGTTTATTCTTTATTGTTTGTAAATTTTATATGTAAAACTGGGCAGGGGGCCATTTAAATTTTTAGTATATTGGTGTTTTTTTTTACTTTTTATTTAATAACCATTTCTTCCCTTAGGTACTAGAACCTGGATCTTTTCTTCCCTTGTGCTATTCACCCTGATAGAGCTCTATCAGGGTGAATAGGACCTCACACATCTCCATGCTGCCCTGTGCTCTGTGCACACAGCAGCAGGGAGCTGAACATGGCAGCCAGGGCTTCAGTAGTGTCCTGGCTGCCATGGTAACGATCTGAGCCCCAGCAGTGTAATCTGCCACTGCCACTAATGAAGGGGATGGGACCCTGTGGCCACCATATAACAGTGGGCGGGGTGGACTTGTGGCCAATGATAATGGGGGGGGAGAGGCTTTGGGGGGGGCGCACTGCACCACCAATCAATGTTTAAAGAGGACCTTTCGTGGGTCCAAAGAATATGAACTTATCAGCAGGCTGAATAGAGCGTTGCCCAGGGATATAAGTGCACTTACTATTATTCCTGGGCGTCGCTCCGTTCGTCCGCTGTGGCCCCCGGTATTTTCAGCATTCAGAGCAAGGAAGAGGAGACGTCAGTGACGTGTCTGTCCATCTCCCTGACAGCAGCGCTGTCCAATCACAGCACAGAACTCAGAGCAGGGAGGTTTTTTTTCTCCCTGGCTCTGAGTTCTGAGCTGTGATTGGACAGCGCTGCTGTTATGGAGACGGAGAGACACTGACGTCTCCTCCTCCTTCCTCTGAATGCTGAAAATACCGGGGGCCACAGCGGACGAACGGAGCGGCGCCCAGGAATAATAATAAGTGCACTTAGATCCCTGGGCGCTGCTCTATGTAGCTACTAAGTTCATATTCTTTGTTCCCACGAAAGGTCTTACAATTGTCTGCAGCGGTATCGCAGACCCAGCACCCGGCCTCAATAACAGGGCATGCGATCTGGGGCACCTGAGGGGTTAATGGCCGCGGATCGCATGCCCTGTTATTGAGGCCGGGTGCCGGGTCTGCTATACCGCTGCCGACACTTATGTTTTACATTCATTGGTGGCGCAGTGGCCACAGCTCCTCCCCGCCTCCTCCTTTCTGCTATATCCCCATTGGTGTAGTGGCGGCCGCGTCACAGTGGAGAGGGAGGGACTCCTTCCTTCTCCACTATGCTACTGAAGAGAACGTAGGCTGCGCACTTGCGCAGGATCGCGGCGGTACAGTCGCAAATGGCGACAAGACTAAAAAGTCTTGTCGCCATCTGCAAATTTTAAGGCGCATTGGCGACCGTTTTGGTCGCCATCTGGAGCCCTGCCAAGTCATTCAGAGATTGTTTTCTCGTGACACATTGTACTTCATGATAGTCATAAATTTAAGTCAAAATATTTCACCTTTATTTATGAAAAAATCCCAAATTTACCCAAAAATTTGAAAAATTCGCAATTTTCTAAATTTCTATTTCTCTGCTTTTAAAACAGAAAGTGATACCTCATAAAATATTTATTATTTAACATTCCCTATATGTCTACTTTATGTTGGCATCATTTTGGAAATGTCATTTTATTTTTTTAGGACGTTAGAAGGCTTAGAAGTTTAGAAGCAATTCTTCAAATTTTTAAGAAAATTGCCAAAACCCACTTTTTAAGGACCAGTTCAGGTCTGAAGTCACTTTGTGGGGCCTACATAGTGGATACCCCCATAAATGACCCCATTGTAGAAACTACACCCCTCAAGGTATTCAAAACCGATTTTACAAACTTTGTTAACCCTTTAGGCGTTCCACAAGAATTAAAGGAAAATGGAGATCAAATTTTTAAATTTCACTTTTTTGGCAGATTTTCCATTTTAATCAATTTTTTTCTTTAACACATCGATGGTTAACAGCCAAACAAAACTCAATATTTATTACCCAGATTCTGCGGTTTACAGAAACACCCCACATGTGGTCATAAACTGCTGTATGGGCACACGGCAGGGCGCAGAAGAAAAGGAACTCCACATGGTTTCTAGATGCCATGTCCCATTTGAAGCCCCCTGATGCACCCTTACAGTAGAAACTCCCAAGAAGTGACCCCATTTTGGAAACTAGGGGATAAGGTGCCAGTTTTATTAGTACTATTTTTGGGTACATATGATTTTTTGATCATTCATTATAACACTTTATGGGGCAAGGTGACCAAAAAATTGGTTGTTTTAGCACAGTTTCTATTTATTTATTTTTACAGCGTTCATCTGAGGGGTTCAGTCAAGTGACATTTTTATAGAGCAGATTGTTACGGACGTGGCGATACCTAATATGTATACTTTTTCTCATTTATTAAAGTTTTACACAATAATAGCATTTTTGAAACAAAAAAATTATGTTTTAATGTGTCCATGTTCTGAGAGCTATAGTTTTTTTATTTTTTGAGAGATTTTCTTATGTAGGGGCTCATTTTTTGCGGGATGAGGTGACGGTTTTATTGGTACTATTTTGTGGGACATACGCGTTTTTGATCACTTGGTGTTGCACCTTTTGTGATGCAAGGTGACAAAAATTGCTTGTTTTGATACAGTTTTTTTTTTTTTTTTTTACGGTGTTCACCCGAGGGGTTAGGTCATGTGATATTTTTATAGAGCTGGTTTTTACGGACGCGGCAATACCTAATATGTATACTTTTTTTTATTTGTTTCACTTTAACACAATAATAGCATTTTTGAAACCAAAAAAATGATGTTTTAGTGTCTCCATGTTCTAAGAGCTATAGTTTTTTTATTTTTTAAAAGATTTTCTTATGTAGGGGCTCATTTTTTGCGGGATGAGGTGACGGTTTTATTGGTACTATTTTGTGGGACATACGCGTTTTTGATCACTTGGTGTTGCACCTTTTGTGATGCAAGGTGACAAAAATTGCTTGTTTTGACACAGTTTTTTTTTTGTTTTGTTTTTACGGTGTTCACCCGAGGGGTTAGGTCATGTGATATTTTTATAGAGCTGGTTTTTACGGACGCGGCAATACCTAATATGTATACTTTTTTAATTTTTTCTATTTTTAACTTTTTTTTTTCATTCCTTACTTGGGGACTTTTTTTTTTACATGTGAAACTTTTTTTTATTTTTTTATTTTCAACCTTTTATTTTTATTTTTTTTATTTTACACTTTTCGTCCCCCATAAGGTCATACAAGACCTCTGGGGGACATTTACTTCACTTTTTTTTTTTTTTTCACTGTTGATTTCTCCTGTAACTGGGGCTGACATAGTAGCCCCAGTTACAGGACAAATGCACCCCTAGAGAGGCTGTACAGCAGCAATCCAGCGCTGTACAGCCTCAGAGCAGGGCTGATCGAGGTCTCTGAGACACCTCACACAGCTCCTGCACACTCCGGTCACGGCGGTCACATGACCGTCGGGCCGGAACAGGAAGCGCACAGCGCTTCCTTCTCTGCAGACACAGCGCTCGGTGAGCGCTGTGTCTGCAGCGATCTAGAAGGCAGGGACACCTGGGCACTGTCCCTGCCTTGTCTTAGGGTTGCCCTGCTGTCACTGACAGCGCGCAACCCGATCAGCAGCTGCACGATTAGCGGGAAGGCCGAAGTTACGCTGCAGCGCTGACAGGCGAGCAGCAGCAGGGTGAGAACGCCGAAAGCCCGCACAGACGGTCCGCACTTTCTGCAGCAGCTCTGACATATTGGGGTAATTTTTAAGGAACCTCTGCACCACCAAATACAGCACATGCGCCAGGCAAGGGATGTGTGTCAAACCGGCTAGTCCCAGAGCTGCTACGAGATTTCGCCCATTATCGCACACCACCAGGCAGGGCTTAAAGCTCACTGGCACCAACCACTCATCGGTCTGTTGTTCAAGGGCCGTCCACAGCTCCTGCGCGGTGTGGGGTTTGTCCCCCAAAGAGATAAGTTTTAAAACTGCCTGCTGTCGTTTACCCCTGGCTGTGCTGAAGTTGGTGGTGAAGGTGTTACGCTGACCGGATGAGGAACCGGTAGAGGATGAGGAAGCGGAGTAGGAGGAGGAAGCAACAGGAGGCAAACTGAAGCGTCCTGCAATCCTCAGTGGTGGAAGGACATACGCCAAACTGCTATCCGCCTCAGGCCCAGCCGCCACTGCATTTACCCAATGTGCTGTTATGGAGATATAACATCCCTGACCGTGTTTACTGGTCCACATATCCGTAGTTAGGTGGACCTTGCCACAGATGGCGTTGTGCAGTGCACACCTGATTTTGTCGCCCACTTGGTTGTGCAGGGAAGGGATGGCAAGCCTAGAAAAGTAGTGGCAGCTAGGCACGACGTACTGTGGGACAGCCATCGCGATAATGCTTTTAAAACTCTCAGTCTCCACCAGACGGAATGACAGCATTTCAAAGGACAGTCATTTTGAAATGCTGGTATTCAGGGCTAGGGATCGCAGGTGGGTAGGGGGGGTACTTCCTCTTCCTCTCCAGAGTTTGGGATATGGAGAGCTGAACGCTTCCGTGGGACATAGTGGAGATGCTTGGTGACCCAGGTTGTGGTGTTGCTGGCAGATCCTCTGTTTGCGGGGTGGCAGGTGCCACTGTCACTCCAGAGGTGGATGAAGAGGCCGAGACTGCAGAAGAAGAGGAAGCAGGAGGAGCCAGAGACCTTTCTTGGTTTTTGAGGTGTCTACTCCACTGCAGCTCGTGCTTTGCACTTAAATGCCTGGTCATGCAGGTTGTGCTCAGGTTAAGAACGTTTATGCCTCGCTTCAGGCTCTGATTGCACAGCGTGCAAACCACTTGTGTCTTGTCGTCAGCACATTGTCAGAAGAACTGCCACGCCAGGGAACTCCTTGGTGCTGGCTTTGGTGTGCTCGGTCCCTTGCTGCGGTGGGCAGTAGCAAGTGTACTGTCTAGGGGACTGCCGCTCCACTTTTGCACCCTGCTCCCTCTTCTGCTGTGCTGGTGGCTCTGTGCGACCACTGCCTCTTCCTCCGAACTACACAGGTCAATCACATGACCTTGATTCTATGTGGGGTCAAGGACCTCATCGTCCTCCACATCATCTTCCACCCAACCTAACCCCCTGCCCTCCTTGTCGGTCTGCACACTTTCGAAAGCCACAGCAGTTGGCATCTGTGTTTTGTCGTCCCATGTACTCATCTTAAAACATAAGTGGTTGGGCATGGGTGTGCTTAATCTCTACCACTTCTGGGGCAGCGCTAGGTGGATGGCCCTGGGAAACCCTGCTAACAGAGTCATCAAAAAGCAGAAGAGACTGCTGCATGACTTGGAGCTCAGACTGCTTGGCTGATTTGCAAGGGGGTGAGGTGAAAGACTGATGGATATTGGCTGCGGGTGCCAACTCTGATCTTTCAGCAGGAGACTCGGTGGCAGACAATGTAAAGGAACTGGAGGCACTCTCAGCAACCCAATATACTATCGCCTGTACTTGTTCTGGCCTCACCATTCGTAGAGCCGCAGTAGGCCCGACAAAATGCCGCTGAAGGTTCTGTCGCCTACTCGCACCTGAGGAAGGTGTTTCACTTGTGCGTGTAGCTGTCACGGATGGTGTTGCAGAAAGCTGGAACTCATAAATAAACATCCGACTGGCTTGATCACAAACTAAGGAGCATATGGGTGAGCCCTATAAAACCCCTAGAGCTCTCCCTGACTGCTATGCCCATGCAAAGGTCTTTATGGTAGACGATTGCATGCCCACGTACCTTATACTGTGTGACACCTGAAAACCCTATAATAGTGAGGGGACACAACCACTAGCTCCCTGCACTTAATACGGATGGAGTCAGGGTCACCTAGAATAAAGCCAGAAAGGAAACACAAATAAAGGAAAAGGACTTATCTAAGGAATCAGCAGAAGCAGCCTCCAGCAGTGAACAACTCATCCAGGTAGAAGTATAAACCGCAAAGTGAGGCAGTATGGGAGGGAATATAAAGGGAGACAATTAGTGTAAATAGGTGACAGCTGGGAGAAGGAAAGGAGATGACAAAGTGAAACCAAAAGAAAGAACCTCATGCAAGAGGTAGAGAAGAACGTCTAACAGACCTTCTCACAGAACTGGCGGTGACAGTAGCTGGCACAGATTGACCATGTCCTCTCCCTGCAACAGGAGCTCCACCAGCAGCACCAGGATCGGGGCCACGTCCCTTATTTGACGCTCTCCTCATATTTCTCAAATTTAGGATTTTGCCAAAAATCAGTGTTTTTTTTTAAAAGCAGAATAGAACAACAGTATCTAAAGGGTGTATCTCACAATGACAGATGCAGCAAAGGCTGCAAAATTAAGACTTTTGCCCAAAATACAGGTGTTTTTTTAATAGCAGAATAGAACAACAGTATGTGAAGGGTGTATCTCACTCTGACAGATGCAGACAAGGCTGTAAATTTCATTTTTGCCCCAAAATGGGTGTTTTTTTTTTATAACAGAAAAGAACAGCAGTATGTAACGCATGTATCTCACACTGAAAGATGCAGCAAAGGCTGCAAATTTAGATTTTGGCCCAAAATAGGTGTTTTTTTTAATAACAATAGAACACCAGTATCTAACGTGTGTATCTCAAGTACTTTGCCCAAAATGAGTGTTTTTTTAAACCCAGAATATGATTGCTGTATTTCAAGATTATATATCACACTGACAGATGCAGACAAAGCCGAAAATTTTGTGTTTTGCCCAAAATGGGTGTTTTTTTATAATCGAATATGACAGCAGTATATAACGCTTGAATTTCACACGTACAGATACAGCAAGGGCTGTAAAATGGAGTATTTTGGCCAAAAAGGGTGTTTTTTAAAACCCAGAAAATTATTGCTGTATTTCTAGCTTAAATTGCACACTGACTATTGCAGTAAAGGCCACAGATGTAGGGTCTTGCCAAAAATGGGTGATTTTTTTAAACCCAGAATATAATTGCAGTAGTTCAAGCTTCTATTTGACTGTCACAAATGCACATATGCTGTGCTGTTGCACAGAATTTGCATAAAATGGCCGCCCCCGCCCACCTAACTAACAGTTGGCTAAAAGTTATTTTTCTGGGTCATTGGGCTCAGGGCAGGCTAAAACGATTGTGCACTGCACCCACAAAACTAAATCTAGGTAGATCGCTGAGTTAACAAGCACTTCTGATTAAAGATTCTGTCCTATTCTCTCCCTCACAGCAGCAGCATCCTATCCCTACACTAATCAGAGCAGAGTGACGTGCAGCGCTACGTGACTCCAGCTTATATAGATCCTGGGTCACATGCTGCACTGGCCTATCACAGCCATGCCATTAGTAGGCATGGCTGTGATGTCTTCTTTTTTTTTATTATTATAAATGTTTTTATTTTCCAAATCACAATATTAATACATAAAACAATATTAATCACAACGATATGCCTAGCATGGCAATCATAGACATCATTATAAGAGAAATTCTACACAACGTCCTAAGAACACCCTCGCGATAATATATAATAATAACTATATCAAACCCCCCCCCCCATTGGCTGCCGTCCACTCCATTCATTGATGTGTAGCATAGTTTCAGTATTAATTATAGCTATGTAGTTCTGCGTGCAACTCTCCGTTTCCTTTCGATGTCCTCATATACTCTAATTTGTTGAAGATATGAACTCCACTCCCTTGTTGAGGGCGGGGAGACAGAGCCCCAATACTTTATCAATAAAGCTTTAGCGACCATCAATCCCCGCATCCAAATCCGTCTGACCTGGGGCGGGACTTCCACTTCTGACCCATAATCTCCAAAGATCACTATCAAAATCCCCGGGTTATAGTTCATTGAACACTCCTTTTGTAGGGTAGAGAAAACCTCATCCCAATATTTTCTTATTTTGCTGCAGCTCCAAAGCAAATGGACATAGTTTGCATTAACGTATCCACATTTAGAGCAGCAGCAATCCCGATCTTTATTTTGGGGAAATTTTCCTTGGGTTTTAGGCGTATAATACAGTCTATGGAGGATCTTAAATTGAATTAACCTATGCGCACTGGAAACTGTTGCCTTTCTCACATTCCTATAAATAGTAGATCACTGTAGTGGGGGGCAATTCAGCTCTTGCTCCCACTTATCTGTGCTTTTAAAAGGTGTAACAGTTGCCAGTGTCATTCGGAGTTTCGCATAAAGTCTAGATAACTTCACCTTTTCATACTTCTGAGCGTCACAAAAATCAAAAAATATATTCTCTCGTGGAAAAATGCGACCCCTATTCCTAGAGGCTATGGCTGTGATGGCTTCTAAGGGCACAGAGTTAAACACTTGTTGATTGGCTGCTCTGAAGCCTTTCAAAAAGCACCATAAAAATAGCCAAACACCGAACCCGAACTTTAACTGAAATGTTCGGGTTCGGGTCCGGGGTCCAAAAGTCCTAATGTTCGGTACGAACCCGAACTTTACAGTTAGGATTCGCTCAACCCTACTTACCACTAGTATTTATTCTGTGGGATATTCTCAAATCATGACCGGCAGGTGGGCCCTGAGGACTGGAGTTGAGGAACACATGCACACAATAGTGAAAAATGGTCGTGTGACGGCCGTTTAAATAACGGCGGTCACATGGCCATTTTTAGCGCCAATGAAAGCCTATGGGGCTATTCGCGTCCAAGGTTATGGTACCCCCTGCACTTGCAAGCAGGCATCATCTATAAAGACCCGTCCTGCGCTGTACATGTATGACACTGGGCTGCAAAGGGATAATAAGAGTTATTTTGGTTTATTTGCAATATTTATGTTTTTGATATTTATAGAGTGTGTGTCCCATTGAAGAGAATGTGTGATCAGAAAATGACCTATTGTGTAAATCACATATTTATGTTCAACATATATTTAAAAAAAAAATTGATGATGTTTTAAATTTCCCATGTCAATATCTATATAAAAAAAAAAATCCCACAGTTTTTGCACTGGCAACTAAGCCTAATAATAGTTGCAACTTCTTGCTCTGTACAAATTACTTAACCACTTGCCATCTGGGCCATTTGCCCCCTTCCTGACCAGGCCAAATTTTGCAAAACTGACATATCTCACTTTATGTGGTAATAAATTTGGAACGCCTTTATGCATCCAAGCAGTGCTCCAGACCAAAAAAAATGACCAGGAGCCATTGGCTCCTAAACGAAAAAATTTAGGAGCCAAATTACATTTTTTAGTCGCCAAATTTAAAATGCATATAATTTTAAAAAAAAGGACTTTGAGAAGATGAGACGTAGGTGACAGTAGTAAGCCAGCACTACATATAGGAGAAAACCGCACCACATACCTCTCACATCTAGGGACATCTTTAGAGTTTTTTTTTCTTTTACGGCCTTCACTGAGCGAAAATATTTTTTAATATTTTAATAGCTCACACTTTTTGGGACGTGGCGATATGTAATATGTTTATTCTTTATTGTTTGTAAATTTTATATGTAAAACTGGGCAGGGGGCCATTTAAATTTTTAGTATATTGGTGTTTTTTTTTACTTTTTATTTAATAACCATTTCTTCCCTTAGGTACTAGAACCTGGATCTTTTCTTCCCTTGTGCTATTCACCCTGATAGAGCTCTATCAGGGTGAATAGGACCTCACACATCTCCATGCTGCCCTGTGCTCTGTGCACACAGCAGCAGGGAGCTGAACATGGCAGCCAGGGCTTCAGTAGTGTCCTGGCTGCCATGGTAACGATCTGAGCCCCAGCAGTGTAATCTGCCACTGCCACTAATGAAGGGGATGGGACCCTGTGGCCACCATATAACAGTGGGCGGGGTGGACTTGTGGCCAATGATAATGGGGGGGGAGAGGCTTTGGGGGGGGGCGCACTGCACCACCAATCAATGTTTAAAGAGGACCTTTCGTGGGTCCAAAGAATATGAACTTATCAGCAGGCTGAATAGAGCGTTGCCCAGGGATATAAGTGCACTTACTATTATTCCTGGGCGTCGCTCCGTTCGTCCGCTGTGGCCCCCGGTATTTTCAGCATTCAGAGCAAGGAAGAGGAGACGTCAGTGACGTGTCTGTCCATCTCCCTGACAGCAGCGCTGTCCAATCACAGCACAGAACTCAGAGCAGGGAGGTTTTTTTTCTCCCTGGCTCTGAGTTCTGAGCTGTGATTGGACAGCGCTGCTGTTATGGAGACGGAGAGACACTGACGTCTCCTCCTCCTTCCTCTGAATGCTGAAAATACCGGGGGCCACAGCGGACGAACGGAGCGGCGCCCAGGAATAATAATAAGTGCACTTAGATCCCTGGGCGCTGCTCTATGTAGCTACTAAGTTCATATTCTTTGTTCCCACGAAAGGTCTTACAATTGTCTGCAGCGGTATCGCAGACCCAGCACCCGGCCTCAATAACAGGGCATGCGATCTGGGGCACCTGAGGGGTTAATGGCCGCGGATCGCATGCCCTGTTATTGAGGCCGGGTGCCGGGTCTGCTATACCGCTGCCGACACTTATGTTTTACATTCATTGGTGGCGCAGTGGCCACAGCTCCTCCCCGCCTCCTCCTTTCTGCTATATCCCCATTGGTGTAGTGGCGGCCGCGTCACAGTGGAGAGGGAGGGACTCCTTCCTTCTCCACTATGCTACTGAAGAGAACGTAGGCTGCGCACTTGCGCAGGATCGCGGCGGTACAGTCGCAAATGGCGACAAGACTAAAAAGTCTTGTCGCCATCTGCAAATTTTAAGGCGCATTGGCGACCGTTTTGGTCGCCATCTGGAGCCCTGCCAAGTCATTCAGAGATTGTTTTCTCGTGACACATTGTACTTCATGATAGTCATAAATTTAAGTCAAAATATTTCACCTTTATTTATGAAAAAATCCCAAATTTACCCAAAAATTTGAAAAATTCGCAATTTTCTAAATTTCAATTTCTCTGCTTTTAAAACAGAAAGTGATACCTCATAAAATATTTATTATTTAACATTCCCTATATGTCTACTTTATGTTGGCATCATTTTGGAAATGTCATTTTATTTTTTTAGGACGTTAGAAGGCTTAGAAGTTTAGAAGCAATTCTTCAAATTTTTAAGAAAATTGCCAAAACCCACTTTTTAAGGACCAGTTCAGGTCTGAAGTCACTTTGTGGGGCCTACATAGTGGATACCCCCATAAATGACCCCATTGTAGAAACTACACCCCTCAAGGTATTCAAAACCGATTTTACAAACTTTGTTAACCCTTTAGGCGTTCCACAAGAATTAAAGGAAAATGGAGATCAAATTTTTAAATTTCACTTTTTTGGCAGATTTTCCATTTTAATCAATTTTTTTCTTTAACACATCGATGGTTAACAGCCAAACAAAACTCAATATTTATTACCCAGATTCTGCGGTTTACAGAAACACCCCACATGTGGTCATAAACTGCTGTATGGGCACACGGCAGGGCGCAGAAGAAAAGGAACTCCACATGGTTTCTAGATGCCATGTCCCATTTGAAGCCCCCTGATGCACCCTTACAGTAGAAACTCCCAAGAAGTGACCCCATTTTGGAAACTAGGGGATAAGGTGCCAGTTTTATTAGTACTATTTTTGGGTACATATGATTTTTTGATCATTCATTATAACACTTTATGGGGCAAGGTGACCAAAAAATTGGTTGTTTTAGCACAGTTTCTATTTATTTATTTTTACAGCGTTCATCTGAGGGGTTCAGTCAAGTGACATTTTTATAGAGCAGATTGTTACGGACGTGGCGATACCTAATATGTATACTTTTTCTCATTTATTAAAGTTTTACACAATAACAGCATTTTTGAAACAAAAAAATTATGTTTTAATGTGTCCATGTTCTGAGAGCTATAGTTTTTTTATTTTTTGAGAGATTTTCTTATGTAGGGGCTCATTTTTTGCGGGATGAGGTGACGGTTTTATTGGTACTATTTTGTGGGACATACGCGTTTTTGATCACTTGGTGTTGCACCTTTTGTGATGCAAGGTGACAAAAATTGCTTGTTTTGATACAGTTTTTTTTTTTTTTTTTTACGGTGTTCACCCGAGGGGTTAGGTCATGTGATATTTTTATAGAGCTGGTTTTTACGGACGCGGCAATACCTAATATGTATACTTTTTTTTATTTGTTTCACTTTAACACAATAATAGCATTTTTGAAACCAAAAAAATGATGTTTTAGTGTCTCCATGTTCTAAGAGCTATAGTTTTTTTATTTTTTAAAAGATTTTCTTATGTAGGGGCTCATTTTTTGCGGGATGAGGTGACGGTTTTATTGGTACTATTTTGTGGGACATACGCGTTTTTGATCACTTGGTGTTGCACCTTTTGTGATGCAAGGTGACAAAAATTGCTTGTTTTGACACAGTTTTTTTTTTGTTTTGTTTTTACGGTGTTCACCCGAGGGGTTAGGTCATGTGATATTTTTATAGAGCTGGTTTTTACGGACGCGGCAATACCTAATATGTATACTTTTTTAATTTTTTCTATTTTTAACTTTTTTTTTTCATTCCTTACTTGGGGACTTTTTTTTTTACATGTGAAACTTTTTTTTATTTTTTTATTTTCAACCTTTTATTTTTATTTTTTTTATTTTACACTTTTTGTCCCCCATAAGGTCATACAAGACCTCTGGGGGACATTTACTTCACTTTTTTTTTTTTTTTCACTGTTGATTTCTCCTGTAACTGGGGCTGACATAGTAGCCCCAGTTACAGGACAAATGCACCCCTAGAGAGGCTGTACAGCAGCAATCCAGCGCTGTACAGCCTCAGAGCAGGGCTGATCGAGGTCTCTGAGACACCTCACACAGCTCCTGCACACTCCGGTCACGGCGGTCACATGACCGTCGGGCCGGAACAGGAAGCGCACAGCGCTTCCTTCTCTGCAGACACAGCGCTCGGTGAGCGCTGTGTCTGCAGCGATCTAGAAGGCAGGGACACCTGGGCACTGTCCCTGCCTTGTCTTAGGGTTGCCCTGCTGTCACTGACAGCGCGCAACCCGATCAGCAGCTGCACGATTAGCGGGAAGGCCGAAGTTACGCTGCAGCGCTTACAGGCGAGCAGCAGCAGGGTGAGAACCCCGAAAGCCCGCACAAACGACACGCACTTTCTGCAGCAGCTCTGACATATTGGGGTAATTTTTAAGGAACCTCTGCACCACCAAA